>NC_133347.1:2963837-3146337 GCF_030506205.2 Paramisgurnus dabryanus
TTAGTTCACAGTGCATTAACTAACGTTAACAAGATTTGAATAAAGTATTAGTAATTGTTGAAATTAACATCAACAAAGATTAAAGGGATAGTTCACCCAAAAATTTAAATTTTGTCATCATTTACTTACTCTCATGTTGTTACAAGCCTGTATAAATTTCTTTGTTCTGATGAACACAAAGGAAGATATTTTGAGAAATGTTTGTAACCAAACCATTCGTGGACCACATTCACTTCTATAGTAGGAAAAAAGAATACTATGGAAGCAAATGGGGTCCTCAAACATTTTGGTTACAAACATTTCTCAAAATATCTTCTTTTGTGTTCATCAGAACAAAGAAATATATACAGGTTTGTAACAACATAAGGGTGAGTAAATCATGACGGAATATTCATTTTTGGGTGAACTATCCCTTAAATAAATGCTGTATAAGTGCAGTTCATTATTAGTTCATGTCATGGGCGAGGCTAGCCTCTTTTTAGGGGTGCTTCAGCACCCCTAAAAAGGAGCTAAGCACCCCTAAAACTTGGAGCAAGAAATTTATTTATTCTAAAATGTTCGTTCGTCTTTGACAAGGTTAAATAATGTCCAAAACATACTCCGTAGTTTGTGGTTTAAAATGTATATGTTAAGGTAGAAAATGAAAACCTCCCCGCTTAGCAAATGGTGTCATCCTCTTCTTTTACTTCTCTGTACCTGCATCGCTTAGCCCGAGCGCGAAACACACGCAGAGTGAGAATCAGTTAAAAGTGTTGTGATGCAACTTTTTTGTTCAAATCTTACAAAATGTTTACGTTATGTTTATAATGAGCGAGTACATCACGAATCAATCTTTCAAGCCGTGTTTTTGTCTTATACTGAATCACCATGGTTCACGTATAAAAGGTGTTTATTTTCGGATTATTTTAGTCCGGCGGGTACCCGCGCGCTGCGGAGTAGTACAGTACCTGGGTGACTCGTCCATAGACTTAAACGGAGAGAAGTAGCGCCGGTTACAATGTTCTTCCGCAACTTACGCATGCAGTTTTGTGCGTCTCAGTGGGTAGTTGCATACGTGTGTCTTCGTTGTTAAAGTTTATTGTATGATTTATCGTTAATTTGAGACTTATTTTAACAATCGGGAGTCATGTAAACATGACGTCACGTGCGTCTTTTCTGGTCAGTCATCATAAAAACATGGCGTTTGGAACAGAGTGAAAACAAACTACATATCACTGTATACCACCAGTACCGGTAAGTTATGTGTGAAATCACTAACTGTCTGACTATCAAACTAGACAATAAATATTTTTTTAGTTTGTCACATGTAGATTAATATGAAGGGGATAACGTTTTTAACCCTTAGTGCAGGAGTCACAAGTGTTTTGTTTTAGACATATAGTAAAGGTAATGGTTCAAGTAAAGGACTGTTAAAAGAAAAGCTGCAAATTAACAAACTATTAATAAACCTACCATATGTTGTAGGCATAAAAGTTATAAATTAGGAGATTTGTCATTTTGACAAAGGCTTAACGACACACTGTATATCCACATAAAACCATACCCACACTGCTGCTGTAGCCCACCTTTTGTCCTGATACTTTAATATGGCATTAATGGCAAAAAAGTGCTAGCTCGTCACTAATTAGAAATAAAAAGGTTGGCAAAAAAATGCATCTCAAACCTCATCAGATTGATGCTTTAAAATATGTAATTTAAAAAAAAGTTCTAAGGGGGAGCATGCTCCCAGACCCTAGAGGGGTAATTTTCTTCTCATCTTTTTCACCCCTGACCCGTTTTCATGCCTGAAAGGTCTCCAAAAAATCTGGATTTTGGAGTTAGTTGAACCAATGTTAAAATGATAGTTATTTTACAACAAACATATTATTGGTTTCTGTAGGAAAAAAGGAGTGGATGGTGGCAGTGGAGCTCATTGGGTGCTCAGCACCCCTAAAGCTCTAACCCTAGAATCGCCTCTGGTTCATGTTAACTAATGTAGTTAACTAATGTTAACTAATGAACCTTATTGTAAAGTGTTACCATTAAACTTAAAAATGTGTTTATGCTCGGCTCGCTGTATGTCCATAAACTAATGTGACAATCCAGGGGCGAGGCCAGAAATTTTAAACTGAGTGGACCTTGGGGAAATATGGTGGACCTAAATGCCTACTCTTAAATTACATAATTTTACAATATAGTGATTAAATGGATCGGATCAGATCATGGATTGGATAATTTTCGGGTGAGCAAAAATGGATATAAGGAAAACAATTTATAAGCACATGGAAATAGAAAAAACAAAGTTACGCACAAAAAGTTTAAAATGGCTTGAATGTTAACATTTGTAAGGCAAATGATAAACTTTCTTTAGTTATTTGTTTATGAATAATGCGTATTTGAGCGATTATTATTATTAAAGAGATTATTATCATTTATGCATGATTTCTTCTGCTTTTATTTTGTGTCTCTTTTGATTGGGTGGGCCAGCCGTCAATCTGAGTGGGCCAGTGCCACCATGGCCCTTATGTAGCCTCGCCACTGTCACAATCTATCTTAAAATTCGCAACTACTATAACTGTACAAAGTGAAAAGTTGGTTCAACTCAAAAAGTTACTTTAATTGGCAACATCTAAAAATGTAAGTTTTTCACCTAAAGTGAAACTAAAGCAAAAGTTTTAAGTTGAAAAAACTAAAAAAGTTGAAGCGTTACAAATGGAATAATTTTTTTGAGTTGATTAAACTTTTCACTTTTTAAAGTGTACTTGCAACAAATCCCTTTATGATAATTTTCTACAATTAAAACCAAGTGTTTTTTTAACATGTAGAGGGGTTTGTTGTACCTGAACACAGGTCTGATAGATTTTATACAGGCTGCTTTAGTGAATTATCTTTTGCGAACTATAATGATCTTAAAATTAATCTCAGACCTATTATAGCAGCTTCTTCTTACCTAATGCTTTGGTTTATCTTAAGATCTGGCCAGAGTCTTACAGAAGTGTCTGTTGTTTCTTGACTCATTTGCTCATATTAGTAAAAATATATCTGCATGTGTGAACTACACACTTCAGGTAGATCGTCAGATACTAAATGTTTGCGGTAAAGATGTAGAAGTGACTAAAGATGTCCTGTGGCTGGTTTTACTGAGAAGTAGCCGAGTATCATACTGAATATAGATCATGTTAGCAGATCGGTTCTGCATTTAGAGAATGGAAGTAAAAGTAGATTTGGTCATTACGAAACTGTACCTGCTTCTCAATACTACTCACTATTTACAACCAGTTACTGTATGCATTTGACAAATGCTTTTATCCAAAGTGACTTACAATTAGGCATGGGCTGGTTATCGGTTTCAAGGTATAGCAAGGTTTTAAACAGTCAAGGCTTCAAAACCACTAACATTTTCTGTAATACCGTTTGCAAGGTATGAGCTGGGTTTACACAAAATAAAAAAAAATCAATGTATTAAATGTAAGACTATATATTCCAAAAATATTTTTTTTGAAAGAAAATTATAATTTTAAGCCTTTATTTTCACCTAGCATACATGTTGTTTGTTGCTTAAAAATAAAATGTATTGTGTCCAGTTAAAAAGTTGTTAGTATACGTCTAATAAATGTAAAACCGTGGTATTTTTGCTTAAGGTTATCATACCGCCAAAATCTCATACCGGCCCATGCCCACAATGCAATGTATTCATGCATTATCTGTATTTTTGTTGCTTGGGATCTGAAACTCATGACCTTTGGGCTGCTAATGCATTAACTATTGAGTTATTCACCTTTGTATAAGATACTGTATTATAAACTATTCAAATTTAAAACTATTCCATTGAATTTACCAATTCATTACAACTTTTCTTTAAGAATGAAAGAGTATCTATTTTAGGCCATAAATAACTCTTTTATAAAAGTTTATATTCTGTCATGGCAGTGTAAGTTGGTCTGCCCTTGTACGTTACACAAACCACATCCCTAATATTACAGACTTATAAACATCATTTAGGCTTTCATGTGCAGCTAACGAAACCACCATGGTAAGCAGAGACAAGCAGGCCACCTTGTGGTCAGATGATGCAACCCACTCACATTTCATTAAAATGAGAGAGATGGTTGTTTAAGCATCACTAAACTTGTGTTAGGATGTTATGTTTTGTTACATGTATGTTTTCTCTTTCGTTCTGCAGTTAGTGCGACAGAAGAGCAACTCGATAAAGGAGGATTATGGCCTTACCACCATAGCAGGAGAAATGAAAGATAATATGAAGAAAAACCGCTATAAGGATATTCTTCCATGTACGTTTTACACAAAAGTTTTATTCGTTTTTATCTGGATATCAATTGTGTATATATAACAATAGTTTGTTGTCATAAACCAATCTGTGGAAACACCTATGCGTAGGCTACTATGCTTTTACTACATGTCATGTTATGTTCTCATCACATTGCTGTTCAAATGTGCTGAAACTGAGTAACATGGTAAATTACCATAGTAATGTCAATCATAATAAAACATGCATATTTTCTCTTTTACACCCAGATGATCAGACCCGAGTGTGCTTGACTCCGACCACATCTGAACATCAGTCTGATTATATTAATGCCAACTATGTCAAGGTACTGCAACCTTTCTGCTTTAAATTGTGTATTTTCTATTGATTATTTGAAACTGTGCAGAGCCTTTAGAAAGTGAGGAGTTGCTTTAATTATAATAATAGACTGTGACATCTGTGTAGTAATGCTAAACCTATTCTAAGATCTGATGTCATTTTCTGTGATATTTTTGCAATGACTATAAATGGTTTCATCGGACGCATGTGCGGTGACGCAATACGCATCTGGTCCAAACTTTACTTCCGGTTTCAGTTTTATTAATGGTCTGACTAGTTGCTAAACTAAACTCTTGAACAAATACCTCGTCGAAAATAACAAATGTTTCCTATAGGTAATCTATGTGTTGTTTTTTTGCTTGTTATATAAATAAACTACTTTAAAGGACTTTGCTGTTATGTATTATTAGCAGAGTTTACCGGAAGTTACGTATTGACCATTAAAGCCGCTTGTTTATGTTTTTACACACAGGTGTAGTTATTAACCATTTAAAAGGCTTATGCTGAATTATATACGATAGTATCATTTCACAATATTTTTCGCAGTTATTATTGCCAATATCAGTATATTGTGACACCCCTACTTTAATTTTTAATTTAATTTTAATTTTTACACATTCTAAACAAATATTTTATTTATACAAGAAAGAATTAAAAAATATTTTTATAAACTTTGCAAGTTGCAAGCCAGCGTCAGAATTTTTTTGTGACTTTCACAAAAGTTGAATGCCTTCCAAAAATGTTATTTTATAAATATAAGTATAATTATTAAATTGTATTTAATACAATATAATATATCAAATAAAAGAACAGGCCCACTACTTTCAAACAAACAAAAAAAATATATGGAAAAACCTCACGGTCGAGGACAAGACAGGGAGAGAGAAACAGAATTCTATTAGCGTAGGGGGCGTTCACATGTAATGCAAGTGTCATACATTATAGTTGTTTAAGTCAGCTCGGTTCCAGACAGGCTAACTATTGCAGCATAAGTATATTACCCAGGTGAGTTATGTGAGTTCTTTGTTCTAGACAAACTAACTATTGTGGGATAAGTACATTTACTGGACATTTTATGTGAATGCTTTGTTAAAGAAGAATGTCTTAAGTTTAGATTTAAATTGATCAACTGTGTCTGATACTCGAACATTATTTGGTAAATCATTCCAGAGCTTAGGGGCTAAGTAGGAGAAGGATCCACCACCTATAGACACTTATGCTAGGGATAATTAAGTGGCCAGAATTTTGTTTATCACCTCTCAAATATGGGTAGGTTTCTTCAAAAGTACCATATTTTGAGCAAAAAGCTGAAATAATTGTATTTTTTTAAAGGACTTTTATTAGAGATAAGATTCAGAGAGATGATCAAAACATACATTACGTTTTTAATGTTTTTGGATCAGTGGATGCTTCAGTGTTTTATAAGTTGTGTAAGGGCGCCACCTAGTGGATAATAGCGGAAATATGGATTGCCGTAAAAACTCGTCATTGGCAAGGAAGCGTTTTCTCTTATAGTAAGTTCACACGGGGTGTAAGCGTTAACACTTCCCATTCACTTTTAATGGGTGACGTCAAGCATTGCCAAACTGAATTGTGGATCCGTCGGCGCCGCTTCACTGTCATTGCGGCAGAAGTTTAACGTTTCTTAACTTTTCAAGCGGCAACGTGTGCGTTGGCCAATCAGATTGCCTTATTCAAATAACCTAGTGCAAGCCAGCCAATTTCGTATTTGGAATACCAGAGCATGTGTAGCGACCACTATGATTGGCTGTTGGCCACGCTTCAGACAAGCCTTCCGTCAAGCGTTAATGCTACTGTCCCGTGTGAATGTACCGTTATGATGGGTTAACTCTTCAATGGTGGGAAAAAAGTTTTATTTAAGGCCAGTTTTTCTCATATCTTTCTTTTAGGGAGCATCTGGAAACCGGACATACATCGCTACTCAAGGTCCTCTGAACAGCACTGTGGTGGATTTTTGGCGTATGATTTGGCAACACAATGTTAAGGTGAACTATAGTATTACAAGCATGGGTAATTGTTTCTGATAAATGCATAATAATTATCATATAAAGTTGAATACTAAACAAATGCTATTGACTTTGTTGTGTTTTCATAGGTCATAATCATGGCTTGTAGAGAGTTCGAGATGGCAAGGGTAATCTTTATCTTTCTCAACCGCTTCGTCTCATCCATCAGATGTTTAAAGCTGTGATGATAGCAGGTTCTTGTTTTCTGAAGTGATACCTCAACTCTGTTTTTCAGAAAAAATGTGAAGTGTACTGGGATTCAACCACAGGAAAATCAATTTTCGGCCCCTTTACTGTCTCAACTGTAAGTGTCGTCTATATGAACAGTATTTGTGTTTTATCATTCAGAGCTGATGTCGTCATTCAGTGCATGACACAAGCAGGATTGTCTTTAAACGCAATCACTCACATTTGATGTTATCTGCACACTTGTTGAAAGATTGACGTGTTCGTGACTAGTTTGATGCATGTGTAGATTGCAAGACTCACAAGAGGAAGTTCGTCTACTGATTTCTGTCGTTTCTTCTGCAGCTCGAGGAGTCCCATACAGATGAAGAAATCGTTGTTCGGACATTGGTTGTAAAATTTTCTGATGTAAGTGTGCACAGTTTTCAAAGTAGATATGATGTGGTCCTGATGTAATGACGCTGATATTTATTATCTGTTCCCAATGGTTACTCAATTAGAACCAAAAGAGTTGCATAAGAGGAACTACAAAATTTGAGACTTGCTGCAAAAACCTCACATGGCACTTAAAAACCACACAATTGCTATTTAAAATGTTTTGTAATAATCTGTAATGTTCCAAATAAGGAAGTGCTGTGATGATGTCACTGTTGGATATTTCACATTCAGTTTGCATCAGGCATTTCAGTATGACATACAAATAGCACAGGACGTACTGTTTATCTTTTTCCTATACAGGAAACTCGAAAAGTATCTCACTTCCAGTACACCACCTGGCCGGATCATGGAATTCCGGACGTGCCGGATGGCATTCTGGGTATGATGGAGTTGGTTCGCAAACAGGGCAACCAGACGGACCCTGTAGTCATCCACTGCAGGTTTGTGTCACGCACGCATTCCTCAATCCTTTCCTCCAAGTCCCCCGCCCGCTCCCCATTGCATGATTGCCTTCGTGTTTTTCTACGCCTCTGACAAATGACCCATCTGTCCATGAAAATTCATCAGGTCGAGCCCGTTCGTGTTGGTAGGGCGCAGCAGGGCCGGCCTGTGTCTCTATGGTTCCATGCATTTTAATGTCACCATTTAAATGAAGCGAGACATGTTAAATATTCAGCACCTGATGTGAAGCTGGAGAACCAGTTAACTTCCAGACATGAGCACAAATTCCCTCATTACCCTTTCTTTATATACACTAGAGACGCTCTGCTTGACAATATGGCTTATTATTCCCCCCTTGACCCTTTAAACTAGATTCAGGAGAGGATCGGTCATATCACAATATGGAAATCTGACAGGTTTTCTTGCTTTTACAGCGCCGGCTGTGGCAGGACAGGGGTCATTTGTGCTATTGACTATGTCAATGATCTACTGCTTTCAGAGGTATTAAATGTATAACTGTACAACACACATATGCAACAAATGTTTATGCATGTTTTGATTTTAGTGAGTAAATATGAGAACGTATGTGTTTATTAAATTTTACCATATTTAAATCCAACCCAAAGTATTACACTCTCCTAGTAATCTGAAATACATCTACATTTTAGGGATGTGCATCTCCGTAACTGTGTCCGATGCGATGCACATCTCGATGCGTAGCCTATGATGCAGTACATCATTACAGAGACATATGAAGCAGCTACTGATGCATTACGATGCACTGCGATCCGATTTCGATTCGAATCAACACAATGTCATTCGATGCAGTATGATGCAATGAAAAAATATGATGCTATGAAATTTAATATGGTACAGATAGTTTCAGTCAAATCCATTGCACCAGAGTAATGCCCTAATAATTTAAACTCCGTTCCGCATTTTAGCTACAGCCTTGATTTTCCCCCTGCTGCATCCTCAAATCCATTCCACTTTACTCATTTAAAGGCAGGGTGCATGATTTTAAAAAAAAACTTTGGAAAAGGGAGTCGGCGTGTTATGGGCGTGTCTAGTAACCGACATCATTGCCATGGGTTGTGTATGTGTGGGGCGGGTCTATCAGCAGAGGGTCCAGATTTTATTGGGTTAGGGGCGTGTTTGTTTAGGTGATTTCAAATATTAACATTGACTTTCATAGATCATGCACCCCGCCTTTAATGTCCAAAAAGTTTTATAGTACTTTCGCCAACTGTACTCCCGTGACACAACAAGATAAGCAAAGCTTTGAGGCTATAATAGCACTGTTTTATTTAAAAGGCACCACAATACAAGAAAATGGCATCAACCAGTAAATGCTTTGGACCCACCCACATTTTTTTTTGCTTCCGACTGCAATACATTCGTAAATACTTGGTGGATGATAGCTCCATGTTATGCTGTATGTGACTTTCATGACACGTCTCGGTTTCCACAGTGTTGGCATACGGCAGCAGGTGATAAGTCAGCAGGACGTAGCAAAAGTTTAGAGAGGAGAAATAAAAGTGTGTGTACTTTGTATAAATGTGTAACAAACATCCATGTATATATTCAAGAATATATATTTATATATAGACGGTTTCAGCAGTAACAACATAAACAAGTGGCTGTCGTGGTCCGCACGTAACTTTCGGTAAACTCCGCTAAGAATAAATAACAACAAAGTTCTTAAAACTTAGTTTATTTATATAACAAGCAAAAAAAAAAACACATAGATTACCTAGGAAACCAAAACATTTGTTATTTTCGACGAGGCATTTGCTCAAGAGAGCAGTTTAGCAACTAGTCAGTACCATCAGGGTTCGTACAAGGTGCTTAAAGTGCTTGAAGTACTTGAATTTGACTTTTTTAAATTTAAGTCCTTGAAAACCCTTGAAAACAGCCATATTTATGAAGAAGTACTTGAAAAGTGCTGGGATTGTTCAAAGACAATATATATAGATTTTAAAATTTTTTTAAAGTGTTTATTTTTCAATAAAATGCAAAAACATTTATTTTAATCAAAATTAGCGCTGCCCCTCCTCCCCTCCCACTTTACGTATCTCATTAACTGCTCGTTCTGGCGTCACTCACGTGGAGCACAGTTACAGAATGGTAAGAGACAATGCCGGGGAAGTGCAAGTTTAATCCAGCATGGCTGGAAAAGGAGGTATATAAAAATTGGCTCCTTGAGGATCCAAAAAGTGTTCATCGTGCACAGTGTAAAATATGCAGCAAATCTCTCGAAATTTCAAACATGGGCGAGTCGGCGCTGAAGAGTCACATGCAAGGGGAACGTCATGTCAATGCAGTTGGCCGCACTGGATCAACATCCGTCCGAGAATATTTCACCCCCACTGTCTCAAAGCAGCAGGTAAGCATTTTGTTGTTGTTTGTGTGTGTGATCATTTTATTTGTATCCAAAATTATGTAAACGGAGCGCTGTAAATGTGCACATGCAGTGTATGTTTCATTCATACTCGAAGCCAGAGGGCGCTCTCGCAAAGAAATTCAAAAACGAATTCATAGAAGAAATTAACGTGAAAATCCTTAATATGGACAAGGACATCTAGTCATAGCTGTAACTAAGTTGAATTAAAAGCAGAAACATTTTGTCTTATAATTATATAATTGTTACTATATGGTTTGTGTGTTTTTTAAGTCTTCAAGAAATAAAGTATATTAATGCTGAAAATATTTAAGTATGTTAATTCGGTGCTAATTTATATTAATTTATTATAGTACATAAAATATATATTTGCCCTAATCTGTGATAAAAATGAAATGGAGTCATCCAATATTCAAAAACCTATAACTCTATGGAAAACGGATCAATGAAAGCATAATGAATAGGCTAGAGCACCTCCTAGTGGCCTAAAAAACAAACGTTTCTTTTGTACAAAACATTAATTTCACAAAGGTAATATCAATCTATCTCTCTATCAATCTGGTGGTATATTGTGTTTTGAAGGACTTGTAATTGTAGTTTGAATTAAATAAAAAATCCTTACAAAATATAAAAATAGTTTTAGTCCAAACTAGTCATTAGAATGCAATAAAATAATTACTTTTACAACCAATACTGCATGCTTGCTAGATATCCATGATTGAATAAATTTGCCATAATTTCCTTTGTACATGTTCTTTTGCAGAACCCTCAACCTACTACATCATCAGGAGTCTTGGATCCTTGGGTACGAAACAATGATACTTGGAGGGCTGAAATTCTTTGGACTCTAAAGGGTGTTACATCGCACTACTCCAACAAAAGTGCTGAGAACAATTCTGCATTATTTCAGCTAATGTTTCCAGACAGTGTTATAGCAAAATCATTTGCTTGTGGTGAAAAGAAGACATCCTACATGGTTAATTATGGCATTGCTCCTTAGCTGCAACTGCTGGAAAAAGTGAAAACGGGTTCAGAATATGTCTTGCTGTTTGATGAATCTCTTAACAAGGAACTTCAGCTAAAGCAGATGGAGGTGCACATTAGATTTTTGGATGCAGTTGCAAACAAGGTCTCCACACACTACTTGGATTCTGCCTTTATGGGGCATGGTAAGGCAGAGGACTGTCTGAAACATTTCAAGCACTTGACAGAAGAACTTAATTTGAGCAATCTTCTTCAGATTTCGATGGATGGGCCTAATGTTAACCACAAATTTTACAGGGATTTTCAAATCAGTGTGTTGGCTGAATGTACAGACAAACAACTGATTGATATTGGTACATGTTCCTTACATACTGTGCACAATGCATTTAGAAATGCCTTCAGTGAAACAAATTGGCACATTGACCACCAGTTACTGGGATTTTATCGCCTGTTCCACGATACACCTGCACGACGGGATGATTATGTTACAATAACTGGTTGCTCATTGTTTCCAAAAAAGTTCTGCTCTCATAGGTGGGTGGAAAATGTTGAAGTAGCTTCTAGAGCACTAGAGGTGTTGCCTCATCTAAGAACATTTGTGAAAACCATTGAAGCCGACAAGAACTTTAACACTCCAAAGTGTAAAACATTCACACTAGTGAAGGAAGCTTGTGAGGATCCATTATTCCCTGCAAAGCTGCATTTCTTTGTCTATTTAGCAAAGCATGTGCAAGGCTACCTACAAAAGTATCAGACAGATAGCCCCATGATCCCATTTATGACCTCAGACTGGGCAGAGATGATCTCTGCTGTAATGAGTAGAGTACTTAAAACTAGTGTAACAGAGACATTGACAGACCCACTGAAGATGTCCAAGTATGAAATGAAAGATGAGGATGCATTAGGTCTCGCTAAAGTAGACATTGGATTTTCCACAGACAGAGCTCTCAAACAAATTGCGGGGAAAGTGAGTGAAAAAAGAATTTTGGAATTCAAAAGTGATGCAAGGCGGTGCCTCCTTCAACTCTTAAGGAGACTTTTGGACAAAACCCCTATTCGCTTTAGCTTTGTGAGACAGACTTCATGCCTTAACCCCAATGCCATCACCCAGGATCCTGATGGTTGTGAACGAAGGTTCAAAAGGCTTCTGAACCATTTAGTTGAGCTAAAAAGGTTTCCAGAAAGCAAGTGCGATGATGCTCAAATGCAGGACCTTCATTAAAGATGAAGTAGCTAGAAACATATCAAGGTACAGGGAATATGATATCCAGTCACACTCACTTGACCATTTCTTCTCAGAAACTTTACAGGGAAAAGATGATCTCAAATACCTATGGCAGGTAGTAAAAATGGTGCTGATTTTGTCACATGGTCAGGCTACTGTGGAGCGAGGATTTTCTGTCAACGCAGCCATGAGCACTGAAAATAAAAAGGAAATTAGCTATGCATCACAGAGACTTGTTTGTGATTATGTCTCAAGTGTTGGAGGAGTTAAGAAAGTTCAGATCACTCCCAGAATGATTGCCAGCTGTAAAGCAGCTCGACAAAGATATGAGGATTCTCTCATCAAGCAGAGAGAAATAAGAGCTGAGAAAACCAAATGCAGAGACCAAGAGGAGGAACGAAGAGCAAAAAAGAGGAGGCTTGAATCTGACATTGCCCACTTGGAACTAGAAATAGAAAAGGCAGCCAATGAAGCTGAGACCTCCTCCAAACCAAGAGAATGCATAATTAGATTTAATAGTTTTAGAAAGTCCCTGAAAGACAAAAAAGATGAACTTAAAAAGATTTGTTAAATTGGTTACATTCCTGCACCACTTTACCAGGGCTTTTACACAAAAGAAATACTAGTACAAAAAATGATTGAAACTGAAACAAAACCCTGTTGAATTCTTGTAAAATTACTAGAGTTTTTCTTGCCTACTGTTATAGCTTATTTCATATATATCATTAAAATGAGAAGTTTATGAAGTCATTGTACGTGACATTTTATGCACAGAAGGTTCTATGAGTTTGTTAATATCCTCACATTTGAATTTGTCACGGTGATTGTGTACTTTGAGTTACTGTACTTAATTTCTACCATCTTGTTTTATTTTTTTATTCATGTATGCTCCTTTTCAGAGTTTAAGGTAAATAAAGAATATGTTTGTAAAAATACATCTCTGATTTGTAGTCCTTGAAAACCCAAAAAATGGTGCTTGATAAGTCCTTGAAAGTCCTGGAATTTCATTAGACAATATCTGTACGAACCCTGGTACCATTAAAAAAAAAAAAAACCAAAAAAACGAAACCGGAAGTAAAGTTCGGATCCAGACTTGTATATGTTCGTCCGATGAAACCGTCTATACACAGTACATGTTTCACATTATATATATATATAAAAAAAATTATGTATAGAAACTTTTTTTAAAGTCATACATGCATGTGTGTATTTGTTTATATGTATTAATATATAAAATTATATTAATATGGATTAATTGTTTGACAGCTCTTTAAATTTTCTTTGCCTATATTTAGAATTATTGTAGTAAATTTTTCATAATCATTTTGGCCTATGTTCTTCTCTCAGCAAATAAGAGAGGATTTTAATATCTTGGACCTTGTGTTAGAGCTCAGAAGACAAAGACCTTCAGCTGTGCAGACTAAGGTAACATCTGAAAATGATTGTTGCACTGCCAGAATTATCATCTTGATCTGGTGGTTTGTTGGGGAATTGCAGGGGTTTCGTAATAATAAAATAATAGGGGGGTATTAATAATGAAAATACTACTGATAAATTATTTTAAATGGATGAAAAATACATGTTTTTGAACTACTCAAATGCACTATTAAATATTTAAATGTTTACTTAAAACTCACAGAGTGTATTTTAAGTAAATAATTTAGGTTGAGGAGGTTCGTATCACTAAGCACATGTATAGATATTTATCCACACTATTCCTTTAATGTTTATATATCCTTATGTCAAGTATCTCTGTGAATCTGCACACAGGAGCAATATGAATTTGTCTTTCATACGGTGGCTCAGATGTTTGAAAAACTTTTGCGCCAGCGAAACAAAAACGCAAAGGTAAGATGTTGCATAAATCGCTAACACTTTAAAATAGGATCATATTTCTTAAAATTAGTAAATGCATTAACTTATATAAACTAACAATAAGTGTTATAGTTTTTCAGCATTTATTAATTTTTGTTAATATTAGTTCAAGCCAATGTTCATACTAATGTTTGGCCATTGTGCATCCAACATTTATCCCAGTTACAAGCATATAATAAATATATTGGCGTAAATTGCACAATCACAGCTTAAGTTTAATATTTAAAGAGGCCAAACATAATAGGACAGTTGACTCCAAAGTTGTTTGATGGACAGGTATTGTCTATTTGTCAAATCATTTCCTTATAAATAAAGTATGTTAAAGGTCGTTGATTTTTAAGTTGATTTCTGGAATCTGTGAACCGACATCATGACGTTCAAGGAGATCTCCATACAAGTGATACAGACCATATTTAGGTTTCAAAACACAACCAATCCATCAGTCAGACAGGAGGAGTATTAATAGTTGCCAGATCAACAATTAAAGGTACATTCTGAATAAAAAAAATGAAATCCTGAACGTCCATATAAGATAACAATGGTTGATGATCACATTATCCTCTCAATGATGAAGACAAACCCCTTTATTATGTCCAAATGAAAAAGACTCTCCAGGAGATAAAGATGACACTGTCAATCAAAACAATAAAGAGAAGATATTACAAGGAAAAATACAGAAGGTTCCACCACAAGTTGCAAAAGCATCTATTATAGGAAAGGGAGATTAGACTCTTAAAAAGTCAGAAAAACAAAAGCTTTATTTGGAGAAATGAAACCAATATTAACATGTATAAGACTAATGAGAATAACAATGATGGAGAAGTTTAAAAGCATCTTATAATACGAGCAGACAACATCTTTAGTAAAAAAAGTGTTTAGGCAGTGTGAATGCATTTTCATGCATGATTAATCTTTCACTTCTCTGAACATCGTAAAGGGTTTTTCTTTATCATGCGAGATAATGCCATCATTCACCACTTCTACCTAATAGAAGAGTTTAGAGTTGAGTTGATTATTACGCCAGAATGAGAGTTTAGTTCCTAGACATATCGCCCTACACAATCATAACTTTTAATTTTCCGTCGGTGTTAGTACACGATGTAACTACAGAAGAGTCAAGTTTTAAAAATATTGAAACTCTTTGGTTATTTTTTTGCGTGATGCTAATATAATCAGATTCAATGGACTATGCTAAGCTACGCTAAAGGTAGTACCGCCAGAAAGGTCAAAAATCTAAATTTTAACTCTAGAGGAGCTGGAGTTAAAACCATGTCTGCATTTATGATCGTAGAAACAACACAATTAATGACTGCCATGTCCACGTCAACCAGGCCAGGAAGTAAACTGTTGCTTACAATCCGTGTGTTTGTTGTAGTCCAAGAAAAGGGATTTACTTTGGAGACGATAACTTGTGTCATTGTTTACTTTGGGATTTCAACAATTTACATATTGTTAACATGAACTAATACACACTTACACATCAAAAGAAATGTGAAATTGTGAATCGGATAATTAGTGCTCTTTTACATCCTTAATTTATGGGGAAATTATTCAACAACTAGAAAATATGTGTCAATAAAACAGCTTTGAGTCAACTGTCCCATTACTTTTGGCCTTTTTAAGATGGGGGGAGACATATTAAACCGCTGTAATTCATAAACCCTTCAGACAAGTTGGATGTGAATAAAGGTGAGAGTGTGCACATTAAAACGAATATTCATTATATGACTCTAACAATGTATCAATGTTGGTAAACAACTAAAATAACACAAAATGTGCCTCTGTCCTGAGTATTGTCCATTGTTAGTTCAGGTCACAGGCACCCTTTTATGCAAAATGTACTTTTACATTTGGACATAATAAGCAGTGTGTGAACACAACCACTCAAAAATCCACCCACTCCTTGTTTTTTATTCCCATTAGACCAAAGTAGTCTCATTAGACATTCCATTTTGATTCTCTTATCAATGTGAGGTCACATTGATAAAGCCCCGCCCACTAACATTACCGCATTTCATAGTTTCCACCCTCAGTGAGTTGTACTGTGTCCACTAGATTGTCTCAGACTGTATAAATCACATCTATTTTAGCTGAAAGCGTTTACTGCCTTGGTAAGCGAGTAAGGAGCTGTAGCTCATTTGCATTTAAAGGTACAGACATTAAAACAGCACGTTTTGCTCCCACCCAATAGGGGCATTTTGGACATAACATAATAAACGATGTATGGGGTATTTTGAGACTTATATAACATCTTGTAGAAAGGCGCCCTTTAACTAATGCATCAACTACAGTCAAGAAATACAACATTATTGTAGTGTTAACTATAATGAAATGTTTAATGACTTTCAGTGCACACTAGGAAATGTACTACACTCCAAAGTCCATTAGTTGTTCTGCATATGTAATGTGTTCATTGTGTTTATCCATCCTCATTTTCTTTATTGTATTTAAAAAAGAACTGCATTTTGTTCCCCTGAAGTAATCAAATCAATTACAGAAACTGTCGCTTTCAAAGTTTAGTGATCTTTTATAGTAAACATTTGACCGAGGTTGCGCTTTTTCAAACCTTGCGGTTATTTCCCTGAATTCTCAGAATTTTCTTTTAACTGATTAAAACACAGTCGGTGTGCAACTCACACATCATGTTTTACTTCCTCAAGACGTTCAGCACAGAGCTTGAAAAAAGAAGTATAGCAGGAAACTATCTCGCTGTCAGCTTCCTCTATGCAAAACGCTCAGTTGTCCTTTAACTGTTTAACACAGAGACAAGTTCTTATAAGTGACGGCTTTCACACACTGTGCATGTTTCTTTTGTTTCCTTTTGTTTCCTTTTTTATATATTTGAAACAAAAAGACTTCAGAGTCTCTCTACATCAATGCGGTTCTACCAAAGACTCAGTTAAAGTCAGGATCCCTAAGCTGCATCGACATACCGCAGAAAACAAGGTAAGACCGCAAACAACCATATGCCGTGTTTTTTTTTCTAAGCCCACTTGACTGTTTGCAGTCAAAACCAGTGCTGGTTAAACAACCACAAGCTAATTTAAGATTGAAAACCAGTAGCAATCTGTTAACTGGGGCGTTGTGTCTTGTCACGCAGGTGTACGCAGTCGAGCGTTTACTCAATCGAGCGTTTAGTCAGTCGAGATCTTAGTTAGTTTTATATGCTGCGGGGGAACAATTTCTTGTGCAATGTTTTGTTTCTTGTAATCTTGTGCTTTGTGTAGTTGGTGTAATTTTAAAAAGGTTAGCATAGTTCATAATGTTTGCATTGGCAGTCAATGCATCCAGCCATCACTTGTTCGTGGTAAGATTTGTGTTTTGGGTGCTCTCGTAATGATGATTGATCAAAATATTTGAATGTTAATGCTGAGATTATACTGAGCAAACAAAGCATTTAATCATTCCTAATCACTGTGTTATGCCATTGTAGTTCCCTGTGGATCAATAACATATTTCATACCAGACATTGAATGCCAATGGTGGCAGTTGGTCATTAGACGGTGCGGTAGATACGCGGGACGCATTTGGCTAATGTATTCGAGCCGCCCAAGGCAAAATGTTCAAGATAAAGCATTTCCTTTGTGTCAAAACATTACTTTATTCCACTGTATGAGGGAATCTGGTGAGGATCGTGATTTATAAACTCGTGGTCGTGCGGGGATGCTATCTCTTGGCCATCTGGTTATGAGATATTTATTTTTGCACTGTTAATTCAGTAATGGACACACAAGAATAATATTTTTGCTTCTGATTAGATGCAAAATTTCCTGTTGTGGTGATGTACGGGCTTGCCAGGAGATTGCTTTCCAATGCTTTTTAACACGTTGCAAATGGATTTGCTAGGGTGTCGATAATTCAGCCAAAAATGTTTTTTGTATGGCATCGTGAAGCACCTTTATGTGTACAGATCAAATGTGACCCCGCCTGTGAAACCCCGGCTAAAGGTGAATAAACTAAGAACTATATTATCTGGGGACCTTGTGTGATTAAGAAATTAGCCCTTTAAGTTTTGTGTGGCCCGTAAGCAAAGCTTGTGATTTTACTTAAATTTGCTGCCTTATCTCCCAGAATTCATGTTCAGGCTTTGCGTAAAACCTTGACCTATACACACACAACGCTGCGACACGCGGTAAAAGGTGAATGTGTTAAAATAACACATAATGTGTTAAATAGGATAACACAAAACAATGTGTTTAAAATAACACATCCTTTCTGAGAGTTTACCTTTACCATGTTAATCCTCAGAGTTTTAGTCCTAATCAGCTTTGCCAAAACTCAAAGATCTCAATTAATGACAGTTCTGCACATCCTGAAAATTAATCATCAAATATGGATGAGGAAAGACTGAATAAAATCAGAAATATATGACAAATCCCTCAAGTCCCTGCCAAATTACAGAGATGCTGATTCTCAAGGGACAAATATTATCACAGGACCTCGGTGTTGGCCGAAATATGGTAGGTCATTTGCGGGAAAATTTTTACTTTACAAATTACAGACATGGCCGATTCGCACGGGATTAAGATCACAGATAATCTCCGCAATTATTACAAATTACTAGAGGTCACCAGGTAATACTAATCTTAGGGGGGGGCTTCATTTTGAGATATAGGGGCGGTTTCCCGGACAGGGATTAGACTAGTTCCAGACTATAATAAATGTAAGAGCTGTCCAAACTTAAAAAATATTAAAATAAATCAGTGCCCCTTGTTTAGCCTCAACATGCACACAAGTAATGTTTTAGTAAGGCATGTTTGTTTAAACTAGGTATATTTCCTAATTAAACTAAGGTCTAGTGCTGTTTTAAGATAATCCCTGTCTGGGAAACCACCCCATAAAAAATGGTCTTTTGTGATTATTGCTGTAATGACAGAATAAAAACTAAGCATGCAATACTTAAACTTTTATTTATGACATGAAAAATACTCAGATTAATGATTTTAAGAACATTATGCTTTATTATTCTGCCCAAAAATACCTAAACTTGGCTTTGCTAAAACATTGACTTTAATTGTCTCTCTATTGACTTTAGGCACAGAAACACATGGTGATTCCTATATCATTTTTTTTAAATTTGTTTTCTATCATTAGGAAGTGAAAACAGACCATAATATTAATTCGCACAAACGACAATCGGGTCAGTACAGGGCAAGGCATAAATATTGTGACTTTAGCTTGGTTCTTATTTCGTGTCATCTTCAACATCTTTGACATCTTATCTGTTTTGTAGCCCAACTTCTGACAAGATAAATTCACTTTTTAAAAACATTTTGAAGTTGCTTTTGGATGCTGGTGCGTGATGAAATCTGAGTCTGAATGTGACACGCAGCACCTGAAGCGCACATACAATGATTTCAATGTTTCTCTGCTTTTTGGACATGAACATAGGGGTGGGCGAAATGACCAAAATCTTATATCACAATAGGGTTCATTTTGTATCGCTGTAACGGTTTGGGTCACAGTAATATACTGTAAGGTTTTTATGTTTTTAAAATATTTAATGGCGTAGAATTTTCATCATTCTCACAAAAAAACTTACACAAACATAAAAAAGAAGACAAAAATAAACAAAACTCAAGCTCACTGAAGATAAACAGGGACTGATGAAATAAAGATCATAAATAATAATGTGTGTGTGTGTGTGTGTGTGTGTGTGTGTGTGTGTGTGTGTGTGTGTGTGTGTGTGTGTGTGTGTGTGTGTGTGTGAGTGTGTGTGTGTGTGTGTGCGTGCGTGCAAATGTGAGTGTGTGTGTGTGTGTGTGCGTTACCTCGATAGCGACAATAATCCAATATTTCTTACTGGTTTATCATACCTTCCAGTTTATCGCCCTCCCCTAAATAAATATATCACTGTTTTCCCATACAGCAAAAATTTTAAAATATTATATTAAATATATGTAAAAATATACAAAAAAGACATTTTGAAATGTATATAAAAATAAATATATTTTAAATATGTACATTCACATCGCACTGAAAAAATACTTTACATGTTTATGTTACAAACCTGTAAACATACAAGGTTTGAAAATGTTAAAAGTATATATTCAACTGTAAAACTATACTTTATAAACTTTAAATTTGCCATAAGGTTGTAAAATTTTAAATGTATTTGTTACCTTGAAATATATATAATTATATCATAATTTTTGCCGTATTGGTTACAAGACTTTTTTCTTATCCATGTTTGTAAAATATCACAAAAAACTGGAGACTCTCTTATTTCATGTGGTATATGACAAATAGACGGGTAAATTATAGTTTAATTGTAATTCAGCGTTAAATATAAGCTTGTTTTAAATGGGGAAACTCTCTAAAACATGATTTTCTGTGATCGAAATTAATAAAATCTTTGACATGGCCTTAGTCAGTATTAAAGATATCAAGAAGAATTTTTTTACCAAATGTTCTCTATTGTTTCAAGAATTATTTTATGTAATAAAAAATATTGAATGACCAAAAAAAGCCTTAAGGCGTGTTTTCACAGGCGGGCTCACAAATGCATGTCTTGTATGTACTTAAGTTGCTGTGAATAAACGTATCTGCCAAATGCCTAAATATTAATGTAAAAATGATGGAGTACTGTTCCAAGAGCACAACCTCAAAGTCTCTGTTATTTTGATTTGTTTATGACTCACATCCATCTTTAAATTCAAGAATCCTTTTTTAAAAGTAAAGCTGCTATAAATGTATCATGTACTCATGTCTGCAACACAACCAAAAGTTTGTTTCAATCATTCGTATGAGTAATGTTTATGTTTGCATGAGGTTATTTATGAATTATCATAAGGGGAAATTTGGCAGATGATTTTATCAAAAGTGACTATTACCCTGTAGGTGTATGTGTTTGTTAACTGGGCATCAAACTCACAACCTTTGTGATGCCACTGCACTGCTCTACCATTTAAACTACAGGAACATATTGTAATTATTGTACTATTATTAATAACTAATCGATATTTCATCTACCTGTCTTTGGTTTTAGATATTCACCTCTCAAGTCCAGACGATCTCATCCTCCTCCTGAATTCAGTATGAATGACACTTACGCTGTGGTCAACAAGCCCAAACTGCATCCTCCCACAGTACATCAATATGACAATGATCATTTAGGCAGAGCCAATAACAATGCTCTCTACAGTACGGTTAAACCTAAAAACAGACCTGTTTCAGCTTTACCCATGACATTACCAACAACACCTGCTTTTGACAGAGCAACATCCAATCAAAGAACAGGGGCGGGATCCAAAAGGACAGATAAGGACGGTTATGAGATATTGCCAGGTAAGGAAAACATTTATTGGCTTTTTCAATTACATTTTTATAATGTGTGCCATTTGCTGTTAGTGAGCTTGGATCTTTGCTGATGATTGATAAAAAAGGCAAAAGCTGTCCATAGGTTTAGATTAAAGTACCCCTGTAATCAATCATTTTATCACTTAAAACTTTGACCATTCAAAGTAATTTCTTCAAAACAGCTTAAATGTAACTCTACACCTTCGCTTCATTAAGTATATGCAGATTTATGAATATGCTAATTAGTTCCCACCTCCACTGTTTCGCACCACCTTGGACCATAGATATATATGTAAATAGATGCTACATTTGACAGTGTCAGACACATAACCGTTAATTCCAGTTTCACACAAAGCAGCTTTATTTTTTTAGTGCTGATGTTTACAGGTTAGGGAGCATTCATAGAGGCGTCCTTACATTATATCTATGGCTTGAACTACTGATTCACTCGTTCAACTGTTATTGGTTAGATGACGTATGAAACCAAGGCGATTTCAAACTGTGGGAATGAGACAATTTCCAATTTTATGGAGAAAATGCTGTGCACGTGGTTTGTCTTAAAGCTTATTAAAAACACCACAGACATATAAACAACAATAAAAACTTAATTTTCACCACAGGGGGACTTTAAAGAAGAAAAGATCCTTTCTTTCTCCACTACAAAGAATGTTTTGTAGAACAGAAAGATGTTAAGATGTTTTCGGATGTTAAAGTTTCTTTATTGAACCAAAAGTGGCTCTTTTCATGGTGTCTGGTAGCAGCATTATATTTATAAGTGTGACAACCACATAGCAACAGCCTTTTTGTTATGGCTGTGGTGTGCCGTGCACCAGTTACTTTATTCTCTTTGTAAATGTGAAACTCTGGTTGGAAAAATGTCCCATGCATGACCTTTTAAATCGAAAATGAATTAAAATAGACAAAAAAATTTACCAACATGAAATGAAGGCTAAAAGAGAAAAATATGTGACAGTTTTGGACAGATGAAACTGTTGTGTTTGTGTTAAAGTTGATGTTATAGATAGGAATCCTTTGTTCAAATGTTTGATCAGTTTTTAAGGTCACAAACATTCCTGTTATTTACACTATCATATAATAATATCTACCATTTAGGTACAGATATGGTATTAGCATGCACCTCGGAGGTACTAATATGAACTCTTTAGATGTACTTTATTGAAAGGGTACCACTTTATTGGCAGCTAGGGAAAATTTTTTAAACTTTTTTTTGACAGTATATGATCATATTAGGGCCGATTCACACCGGCTGCGTAGCGTGTCTGTTGCGTGTCTTTTGTATGGCAGCTGCGTGGCGTTTTCTATGCCCTTGCTTACCAGAAGCGTTTCTGACGCGGCGCTGCTGCTGCTAGCTTATTCTGTATGCATGTATGTTTGATAAACTGAGCTGACGCTTCCAAGACGCTTGCGTGTGGCGTGAAAAATAGGGATCGGTCCTACTTCCTAGCATGCACGTGTTTTCGGCGCGGCTCGAGACGCGCCTGAGATGTGCGTGTCATGCAGGCAGTGTGCACGGTCAAACCTGCTAACATTGGAGCCTAAATAAAAACGGACACGCCACGCAGCTGAGACGCTCACGCCATGCATTCCGGTGTGAATCGGCTGTTACAGTATCTCCCTTGAAATTGAAATACTAGTTTTAAAATATAAAAACTAAAGATACTTATTTAAAATAATAATTTCTCATTATCCAAACTTTGCAGTAGTGGTGAGGTTAAATGTGAAATGTTTAGATTGAATTAAATGAATTGAATTTAACATGAATAAACCTATATTTGTGCATGCATTTTTTTTAGGGTCGATGGCCAGAGATGCACAGGTAACTTTCATTATTAAGTTCTGTTTCTCATCATCATAGATTTAAAAAAAAGTGCTAACATCTGATAACTGACCCCTTAGAAATTTGGTCCAGAAGGCTATGCTGCATCGTGAATAGGTCACGGCTTAAGGGCGTTGTTAGGCGTCAATGCATACACTTACCTCATTGCTTTTTTAAAACGGTAACCTTACAGTACAAATATTAACCTCCTAATACCCGAGCTTTGGTTTGCCTTTTTTCCAGATTTCTTCCAGCTATTTGGGGTTAGAAAGAACCAATAAATATAATAACCAAATCATTTTCTTTGAACATGAAGCGTGTAATTGTCCACGCTTGTGTACAAGTTTCACAGAATTAACTATTATGATGCAAACAAAAAATATTGATGTCCATGTATGTTCACATGCAGGTTTTAGGAGGTTATGGCAATAATATGCATCAATGCAACTTTCATGAGAAAAAAACCTTCCGCTAGAAAAATTGTCTCTGACCGACTGTGAACAGAAACTGAATGTTTCACATACAGTTTACACGTCCAACGCTGCTACACAGTCATACACAAATTCATTAAGTATAGCAGCTATATCATAAATAAAACACAGCTATTGACCAATCAGAATCAATGACTGGATCTAACTGTTTTATAAGGACATCATAAAGAATTTATAATGCATATATATATACTGTACTGTATCGTACTGTATGTTAATGTGTCAGGTTTATCTTCTGTTTGTGTTTCTCATCAGCGTTGCCTTTTCCTGTGATATAAGACTGCGATCACACTCAAATTAACAAGCTTTAGCATGCACACAGCGTATTGAATTAAAAATAACCTGACAAATTTAGCGACCCTAGTATGTGTTGAACTAATGCATGCAGTTTTTTTCCTATCACATGAACAAATGTCATCGAATACTATATCATTTCTTTTCCTCAGCCACACAAGCTTTCAACATCATCCAGTGCATGTAAGTTCATTTTTATCTTTTTTTTTGGGGGGGGGGGTGTATTCTTGTTGCTGATGACATCAGACTTTCCTAAAGACTCCATATCAGCAACACAGTAAGCAAACAAACGTGTGAGATCACAGTTTCGGTTTCTCTCACCCACATGCACAAAGCTTGCTTGTTGAGTTGTTTATTCTCTGTATCTGTTTTTTCCCTCAGCTGAGACTCAGTCCTGTACAAATGATGATGATGATTATGAATATGTGTCAAGCAATGTAAAAGATACCAGCAACCTGTTTGCATCTAGCAGTCTGGGTGGGTAACACAATATTTATAATAAATTATATTTGATGCACACATTAAAAATATAAGCTTGGCCTTGGTGAATATTTAGATTATTGGGTTATTGTCCATAATGTGTACATATAAACTGCTCGCTTGTCATTTAGGCCTTAATAAAAATAATGTAAATCAATCTATATGAATGTCTGTCTTGTGATAGTAAATGGTTAAAGCTGAGCTTTCTAGGCCATACAGACCACAGTTAGTACCACAAGACCATCATTACACATCTGAAGTATTTTAATGTTGCTAACTCGTATTCAGTCTTGGGAAAATCCCATAACCTTAATCCTGGTGCAAGATCCATTTCAATCACATTTATTCGTCTGTTTTTATAGTAATTTATTTGTCTTGCGTTTCAGGTTTTAACAGCCGTGTAAAGAAACCCAAAGGCCCTCGAGACCCACCGGCTGACTGGAGCCGTGCAGAAAGATGAAACAGACGCAGGTTTTTGCTCGTTTGAAACCAACACAGGCCTGTTTTGTGGACTAAAAGTCAAATTCAGTAGATGCAGCTGTTTTGGGACTGATTAAAAAAAAGAAGATCCTTTATTGTTTTATATTGATAATGCATAAGTAAATACTATTGTTGTATCAATGTTTGTAGAATAGATATTTTATAAATACAAGTCTGAATGCTGGTGTGACAATTTGACCACAAGTACAGTTATTTAAGTCTTAGTGGGTTTTTTTTTTGCACTGGAAACAGTTGATGCAATTTATTTTTGCTGACTATTTTGCATATTTGTTAAGAATAAATATTTGAATTATTTTAAGAATGGCTTCCTGGACATTAAGTAGCCTTCACTGACATTTAAGTGTGGGTGGTGATATGTGTAAAACTTTTCATCTGTATAGAACAGGCAGCAAAAAGTATAATAACTCAAGATTCATTTTTAAATCCTTTTTCAGGTTTTTTATTTCTTGCTGCACATTAAACGCTAATATTTTAAAAGATCAAGGATATCTCCCTGTAGTAGGGCAAAAGTGCACTTGTTATTGTTGTGATATGCGGTTAATGTCAGTAGAGGGCAGTGTTGAGGTGTAATTTCACTTCTTGATTCTCACAAACAGGATGATAACTCAGGTCAGTATAATACAAAATCAAGTTTATTTATGAATTTACCTTTTTGGTATTTGATGCACTCTTCTTAATCATTAAAAAAGTCATTCAGCGAAAAAAAAAAAAGAAAAATCTCATAGTTTACTTAATCCATGATGTATATGGCCAGAGGCATCATGCCAAATGGATTTTGCATGCAACCTCCAATCTGTTATTTGTTTTTTATCTGTTTAATATGCACAATATTATCAATTCTGTGCTGCCTCCTTGTTACTTTCCAGAGATTTTTGCCGTTTTGGTAGGTGTTTGATAATGTTACGTTACTTTATTTAGGCAGTCACAGACGTCATGTAAATATCAATAAATTGATATCAGTATTTTATATGAAAGTTAGTCAACACATTTATTTAGGTCGTTTTTACATAAAGGCAGGGGGCTCGGATTGCTAGAAATGCAAGTTGAGTGCCATGCAAAAGACTGAAAGCTTATTTTAATGTCTGTGTATGCACACATTTCTGTGAAGTGTGCACATTGTGCCTCCTAAAAAAAAAATGGTGCATGATGCCCCTCTATATGGCTTACTTTCAACATGTTTCAACATTGAAAAAAACACTGGTTGCACATGATTTTTTTCTTCAAATTAGATTAATGTTAATTCAATCATGTGCAACTGGTGTCTAGTGAACTTTAGTTGTTATGTGTGTTTGTCAATTATATTTATGCATCTGGCAGATGCTTGTATCAAAAGCGACTAACAGTGCATTACAAGCTACACATTTTATTAGTGCTGGGAAAAGATTCATCGCGATTAATCACATTCAAAATAAAAGTGATTTTTTTGCATAATGTGTGTGTGTGTGTGTGCTGAGTGTAATTATTATGTATATTTAACCACACACACATACATATTAGTCATTTCAGATTTTTTATTTATATATTTTTATATATAATATAGAATGTATAAAAATATACATAAATATACATATATATACACATGTAAATGTTTTTTAAATGTATATGAATGTGTGTGTATTTATATACATATTAATTTCACACAGCACACACTCACATACTATGCAAAAAAAATCACTTTTATTTTGAATGCGATTAATCGCGATTAAATGTTTTCTCACCACTTATTTTTACTATATGTTTGATCCCTGGGTTCAAACTTATGACCTTTTGCGATGTTATTGCAATGCTCTACCACTGAGCCAAACATGGGTCAGGCGAGAGCCAATGAGATTCAAAGTTATTGAAGTGCTGCCATAATTATTTCACTTGGATCTGTTTGTTTTCATTTCAGTTTTGCCAGATAAGCTCATAAAATATGAATCGTTTTCTCTTACAAGTGTATCATTTCATTTCAGAAGACATATTAACCCACAGAAGTTATTATTTACCATTATTAAAGGATGGATGATGTGCTTTTAGAGCTTTGCTATGTTGAGCCCCTTATAAGATAAAAACACGACGGCATTTTAATAAAAAAAAAAAGAAAACTGTTGGTGTGCAACTGAAGAAATAAAGTCTTATAAATCTGTGATGGCATGAGCGTGGGTAAATAATGAAAGAAATTTCATTTTCCAGTAAACTTTCCTTTAAAAGGATTTAGCACAAATTAAAGTTACTGAATATGAATCATTCCCCGGGTAATTTCATATCAACCATTGCACCACAAAGAAGAAAGTACTGTGCTTTTACATGGCATTGGTTTTTATTTTAGTATATAAAGAGATCTATATTTGGTGCAGACAATCAGAGATGAAACTATAAAGCTTGCCCTCTTAACTCCGGTGCGATTTTATTTCCGTCATGAAAATCAATGTGTATCTTCAGTTGTGCTCAAAGCAGTAAGCATGTTTTCCCAGATGCACAGTATGTTGGCACTGTTCCTGGATCTGTGTGTGTGTGTGTGTGATGATGAATCACTCATGCTGTATGGTAACAGCAGTATAATACAGAAGCGCTGTGAGATGTTCTCTACTGTTGTTTACATCGTGTTAAACATACATCACCTGCTTAAACGTAATTGCTTTATTGCGGCTACAGCACAAAGACATGAAGTTGTATGATGATAAAATGCTTGGTGGTTTTCTTTTATAAAAGCATAGTTGTGGATGCTGATTGGTGCAGGGGTTAAAAACACATGCGTGACACAGATTGAATTTTGCGCCATTAAAGGGCTCGGGTCTAAGCTTGGGAAGGGCCCCTAGCAATTTAATATTAGAGAAAATTACAATAACTACAGATGCATTTCCATTACCCTTTAAATTGAAAGAATAAAATTGAGTAGACGCGTCCATTTTTGTGAAAACTCCCATATATCACAAAAAGGTTTTTACACTCGCAACATGAGCTGGTTTTTCAGTTTGATAAAGGATATATCGCAAAACTGCAATGGAAACACAAGCTACATTTCTATAACTCTTCGAATTTTGCAATTTGAAAATGCGAATTGAAAATGTGCCCAATGAAAACACTGCATTTTTGGATGAAGTTCATATGCTCGAATGAGGTGGGACGCAGTATGTACTAAAATCTACCAGAAATATCGTGAGAGAAAAAAAATGTTTCAGTTGCATATCATCAGTTAATAGAAACATTTTGCAATAGTTTTTGATGACATTTAGAAAATAAGTTTTGTGCAAATCTTAATGATAATGTCGGTCTTGTCTACCAAGAAGACTTGTAGTCCAAGAAAGAAGATGTACTTTGGAAACAACTCACGTCATCGTTTTCTTTGGGGTTTGTACCTTTTGCACATCGTTAACATGAACTAATACACACTTACACAACGAAGGATATTTAAAATCATGAATCGGACAATAGTTGCTCTTTATTGGAAACACAGTTACTACAGGGTTCCACGAGTCCTTGAAATCCTTGAAAGTTTGTGAATCTGGGGGGAAAAATTCAAGGCCCTGGGAAGTTTTTGAAAATGTACATACATAGATACAGGTCATTGAAAGTGCTTGAATCTATTTTATGCAAGAAGTTTTCTGGAAAGAAATCCATATTATTCCCTGTGTAGTGTGGGATAATATCATAAAATTCTAGACTTTTTAAGCACACGTGCTAAACTGTTTGCTTTAAATGCTTATATCTTCTGTATGCGAATGTTGATTCATACCAAAATGCTTTTTTGCATAGTTGTGTTTGACACATGAAAACGTCTCGGGTTACGTATGTAACTGTTGTTCCCTGAGAAGGGAACGAGACGCTGCGTCTGTGACAACCACAAAAGTGTTGTATTTGTGTTTTATTCACAATTATTGTCTTTTATTTGAAAACAATTTATTGTATTTCTTTTAAAGAAAGAAAATATAAGTATCCAAAGGGTTCTATTTTTATGTGACTTTTCCTGTTTTAAAGATAATTGAGTAGTGTTTGCTCCAGGCCAGCAGGGGGCAGTGTCGGGTGACAGGTTTACTGTAGCTGCGTGAGTTGTGAGTTTCTCATTACTGCAGAGAGCTCAAACCTGAACGCTGTCTCCTCGTTTCTCTCCTGTTTTACAGGTGGGTAAATGTACAAAAACACATCAGGTGTAGAATTTGGTCATGCAGAAATGCAAATGGGATAAGGGTGGACTGTTTTAGTGAAATAATTTTCATCAGAGTCTGTTAATGATTTTGTTTATAATGAGTTTGAAACGAGTCAGTTCAAAACACACACTTTCTCATGTACATAAAGCATATGAAGATGTTTTTTGAGCTTGTAAGGTTAACAGATATGATTAACTCACTGTTTGTTAGTTTTTCACCATTGGTTGAAAATGTTTTTGTTTAATAAGTCTATACAAAAATGTTTACAGTTTAAAATGAAGTTTAAAGTTACCCTTTTATTCACTTTATTAGTTTTGAGCATGATTTTGCAGTACTATATTAACATGATACTGATAAAATACTGTGAGTGAAAGATTCCAAGTATCTTTAAAAATAGCTGGTGGATATTACCATTGTCTTTGCATTTCATTTTGATAAATAGAGTAAAATACAAGCACAAAGAGTAAGTAAACATGTATTTGGGGCAAATAGATTTATTTTATTATGGATTTTGTAATGACATAGAAACTGAAAATTCATTGTTATGTTAAAGAGACACTGAACATGTAATATGTGAAACAAAAATGACTCTTAACAATAGAGGTGTTTTGCTGAAGGAAATTCAGAAAATAGATTACTGCAGAGAGCTCAAACCTGAACGCTGTCTCCTCGTTTCTCTCCTGTTTTACAGGAATTAATCTGTTCTTTACAGTGCCGTTGCTACGGTACCTGTTACAGATTTTTGGTGGCCCGTACGGGGAACGGCAGCATATGCGTAGGCTACAAGCACAACCAGAATCAGCAGTGTAATGTTCCAGGAGCTGACGCCTCTTCCCGTCTTGAAGTTAAAGGAAGATTGGGTGTTACATGTGTGAGGCCAGTGTTTCACCTCATCTCTGGATCGTGAAGATACAACCTACCTCAACCATCCACCATCTCAGATGCACAGGCCCTGTCTTCACCAGACCAATTGCCTGTGAGGTTACGGCTGTGCTGCACACGTGGAAGACTAAGAGCTACTGGTGAAAGTGCTACCCGGGAGAGCAACCAACTGTGAGGAGGAGGGAAAAGCAGTCATGGCAGACGCTGAGAGAAAAGGCTTGGTGTGGAGCATCAAGAAGAGTCTACTCATGCTGACGGCCAATGAACTTTTCCAACTAGCCCAGAGTGTTGGTCCTGTGCCAGGGAAGGATTCATCTAAGCTTCAGATTGGTGAAGAGGAGGGCTGCTTTGAGTACATTCTAGCTTTTATGAACAGTGACACTTTGTTGGAATCTGAGGATTCAGGTATGGCCGTGTTGTTAGAGCTTAATGATACTGTAAATAATGTCATTGATGTTCGTTATGCTCAACCAAAAGCGGGTGCAGGGGATTATGTGCACAATATAATGTCACCCACCCCAGTACTGGGTGAGGATATGACAGTAGGTCAGCCAGAGACAGCTACTGATAACCTGACAACTGCTAACGTGACAGCCATTGGTTCTAATACTAATACTACCCACACAGCTGCGGTTAGCGTAGCAACTGCTTCACCAATCACTAATCCTCTTCTCACACATACTGATGTCAAAACTACACAGAACACTGACACAGAGTTACAGAGAATGCTTTCTAGCTACGCTGAGCTTAGCAACAAAGTCCTACAATACATAAACAACCCCACATCATCACCTACGCTCACACCTACACCAGTACAATCTACACTACAATATAACAACACTCACAAACCTGAACAACATCCACAAGGAAGACATGATCGAGTCGTCCCCCTTCGAGACCTTTCACTGCTTCGTCGTGAGTTCAAGATTCAAGGTGGACAGATTGGTGATCAGAGCTCAGATTTAAGCTACAATAGCATATGCAGACAAATCGATGAAGGTGTTAAAGAACGATTCAGTGAGACTGAGATACTGAGAGGCGTTCTCAGAGTCATTAAATCTGGAAACTTTAAAGACATGCTAATGCACAAGGATGATTTAACAATAGACGAGCTGAAAGGCTTTCTGCAGTCCCATTTAGGTGGGCGAAGCAACACAGAACTCTTCCAAGAGCTTATGTGCACAAAACAAAACGACGGTGAAACTCCGCAACAGTTCTTATACCGTGTAATAGGTCTCAAACAAAAGATCCTGTTTGCTTCAAAATACGCTGACACAGAAGTGAAATACAATGCAAACACAGTTCAAGACATTTTCCTACACGCCATATATCAGGGCCTCAGCAATAAGCATAATGACATACGTCGAGAACTTAAACCATTCCTCTCAGATAGCAGTGTGACTGACGAGACAATTCTAAAACAAATGATGAAGATAACAAATACTGAGAATGAGAGACAGAGACGTCTGGGGTCAGCTGTGAAGCAAAAACAAGTAAGCGTGCATAGCACAGAGCTTGAAGTTGCAGCAGTACAAAGCAGCAGCACAAAGAAAGACGGACAAGATAAACAGCCAAAGGCTGATGCACTCCAACAGTTAACTGAGAAAGTAGAGGAGTTAATGAATAAAGTTGAACTGCTGCAACGGCCACAGTGGATTCAAAACCCAGAATCTTGCCATCATTGCCAAGTCAAAGTGGATCAAAAGAAAGCCAGATCAAATAGCTGTGCTAATTGCCTTGAACAGAATCGGCCAGGGTGCACTCATTGTTTTTACTGTGGTGAAGACGGCCACAGAGCAGTAGGCTGTTTGAAGAAGCCCAAGCGTTCGGAAAACTGGAGCCGGTCCCTGCCACGGGACAAGTAGTGACCGGGCTCCACGTTCAGTCCCACAGTGCTGAGTGTAACGTATGGGGCTCTGCTAATCATACAAAGACAAGTCTAGCTAATCAGAGCTCAAAAGAAAACAATGAACAAGTCAATCTCCAATCCCCCCTTTCCCTACCGACCCAAACAAGTAGGCGCCTGGCCAAGTTTATAGGGGCCAAAGCCCTTGCGCGATGTGACCTTAATGGCTTGACAGTCAACGCCTTACTAGACACTGGAGCTCAGGTGAGCATGATTGACAAAAGCTGGAAAGAGAAATATCTACCAGACGCACCCATTAGGCCACTCAGTGAAATATTTGATGAGAGAGAAGAGCTGGAAGTGCACGCTGTAAATGGAGAAATCCTCCCTTTTGATGGCTGGGTCCTCATTGCAGTCCGCTTCAGTGGAAATGGTGCTTTTAGCCAGTCTATCATGGTGCCTTTCCTCATCTGTAACATCCCGCTGGCACAGCCACTACTTGGATTTAATGTGTTAGAGGAAGTGATTCAAAATCGGCCAGCAGAACTTGTTCCAGCTCTCACCACGCTCCTTTCTGATGCAATATCTGTCCCTGCTGATAAAGTTGAGCTGCTGGTGAACTTCATTCAGGCTGACAAACCCTCCATGTACCAGAGAGTGTTAAGAACTGGGAATTATGACACTGTTTTCCCAGCTGGCCAAGTAGCCTGGGTTAAGTGCCAGATCCCATCTGCGGTAGCTCAGTCAGACCCTCTCCTCTTGTTTGAACCTGATGGAAACAGTGCACACCTCTCAGAGCTTGAGATAGAGGAGGGCCTACTAGAAATACAGACTGCAAAGAGACCTTATGTCATTATACCAGTGAGAAATAACACTAAACATTCAGTAACTATTCCAAGGAAGACAACCCTTGGCAGCGTCCAGACTGTGGCTAGGGTGATTGAGGCCGATCCACTAGAGAGTTCTAGGCCCAGAGGAGTAGTAGTTACCGCAGCCACAACACCAGCTGCTCAAACTGCTTCAGCCTTGTGGCATCCCCCTGTGGACCTCAGCCACCTTAGTGATGAGGAACAAGAGAAAGTCAAGGAAATGCTGTGGGAAGAATCAGCTGTGTTTGCGCGAGACAGTCATGATATTGGATGTATTCCTAGTCTACAGATGTCAATAACCCTCAAAGACGAGATTCCAGTGCAGAGAGCCTACTCCTCGGTCCCCAAACCACTGTTCAAAGAGGTGAAAGAGTATGTACAAGATCTGCTCATGAAAGGCTGGATTGTGAAATCAAAGTCCTCTTATGCTGCACCAGTGGTCTGCGTCCGGAAAAAGGATGGTACACTCCGCCTCTGCATAGATTATCGTCTCTTGAATCAGAAGACCATCCCTGATCGACATCCGTTACCTAGGATACAAGACCTGACTGATACCCTCGGAGGCTATTCCTGGTTCAGTATCCTCGATCAAGGAAAGGCCTACCATCAGGGTTTTATCGCCAAAGACTCCCAGCATCTCACTGCCTTCATTACCCCGTGGGGGCTGTATGAATGGGTTCGTATCCCATTTGGCCTTTCTAATGCCCCCGCGGCCTTTCAGCGGAGTATGGAGGAGATGTTGGGTTCCTTGAGAGATGATTGCTGTCTTCCATATCTTGACGACGTACTTTGCTATGCAAAAACCTTTGATGAGCACGTGGAAGGTGTCCGCAAAGTACTCCAAGCTCTTCAGAGACATGGGGTGAAACTAAGACCTGAAAAATGTGAGCTATTCCGACAGGAAGTGAGATATGTGGGTCGTCTTGTGTCAGCTCAGGGAGTGAGGATAGATCCCAAAGACCTGGATGCCGTGCGGTCGTTGACCAGTAGGACACCACAGACAGTGGGAGATGTGAGAAAGCTCACCGGATTCCTGGGCTACTACCGCTCCTACATTCAGGACTTTTCAAGGATAGCAAAGCCCATTTATGAGCTACTACAAGTCAAGCCAGGACACGCAGCTGTAGCACGTGGTAAAAGCAAAGGTCCACAATTACCATCCAGAACACCTGTAGAGTGGGCCACCGAACACCAGAAAGCCCTTGACCAACTCGTGTCTCTCCTTGTAAGCCCCCCTGTGTTAGCATACCCTAACTTCAACTCACCTTTCGTATTACACACCGATGCTTCAGACCAGGGGCTGGGCGCAATTCTTTATCAACACCAGGATGGCAAGTTGAGAGTTATTGGGTACGGGTCTAGGACTTTGACTGCAGCTGAGCGAAACTACCATCTGCATAGTGGGAAACTAGAGTTCCTTGCCCTAAAGTGGGCTGTGTGTGAAAAGTTTAGAGATTACTTATTTTATGCACCCCACTTCACGATTTATACAGACAACAATCCACTGACCTACGTTATGACCACAGCAAAGCTGAATGCAGTAGGTCATCGGTGGGTTGGGGAACTCTCCGACTTCAGATTTGACATAAAATACAGACCAGGAAAGTCTAACATAGACGCTGACACGCTGTCACGTCTCCCTTTGGACATTGAGGCTTATGCGGAGTCCTGTACCAAAGAGTGTACCGAAGATGTGGTTTGTGCAGTATGGGATGGAAGTAAAGTAGCCAAACAGAAAGATGTAGCCTGGGTGGCAGCTCTCAACATCTCCTCCCAAGCTGACCAGTCTCTCTCCTTCGATCACTTAAATGCAATTAGCCAGAGTGAGCTTGTGGAAGCACAACGTGCAGATGAAGCCATCAGTGAAATTATCAAGTTAAAAGAGGCTGGTACACCTTTAACTGATGAGATACGGAAAGCTGCTAGTGGAGCCACCAAAAGACTATTCCATGAATGGGGAAAGCTAGTTTTGGAGAATGGTCTCCTATACAGACGTGCTAATGAAAGAAAGCAGTTGGTGCTCCCTGCCAAGTACAAACACCTTGTTCTGAAGAAACTCCATAACGAAATGGCCCATGTCGGCACAGAAAGGGTACTTAACCTTGCCAGAACCAGGTTCTATTGGCCTTTTATGGCCAGAGAGATTGAGGACCACGTCACTAAGAAGTGTCCATGCATAAAATCAAAGAAGCCAGTTACTCATGTTCGCGCCCCAATGGGTAATATCACATCAAGCTCACCACTAGAGTTGGTGTGTATTGACTATTTACATCTAGAGACCAGTCGTGGTGGCTATGAATATATCCTTGTGGTCGTTGATCATTTTACAAGATTCGCTCAAGCTTACCCAACAAAGAATAAGAGTGGCAAGACTGCAGCTGAGCGCATCTTTAATGATTTCATTCTCCGCTTCGGATATCCATCAAAGTTACACCACGACCAAGGCCGTGAATTTGAGAATGAGCTCTTTCGTACACTTCAACAGCTGTCAGGTATCCGTCATTCAAGAACATCACCATACCATCCCCAGGGAAACCCTGCGGAAAGGTTTAATCGGACGATACTCCAGATGCTAAGAACATTGTCGGATAAAGAAAAGGAACGATGGAAAGATCAAATCCCACAAGTTGTACATGCGTACAATTGTACTCGGCACGAGTCGACAGGCTTCTCACCCTTCTTTCTTCTTTATGGCCGCCATCCCCGCCTTCCCATTGATTTACTATTCGGCTTGGTTGAAGGGACAGACTCTGACTCGCCAAAAGGATATGCAAAGAAGTGGGCAAAGCAGATGTCTGAAGCTTATCGAATTGCCAATGAGAACAGCAGGCAGGCCAGTGCAAAAGGCAAAGTGCTTTACGACAAGAAAGCAAGAGGAGTGGTACTACAGCCTGGCGATAGGGTCTTAGTCAGGAACCTCAGTGAGCGGGGTGGCCCAGGAAAACTACGGTCATACTGGGAAAAGTCCATCTACGTTGTTAAGGAACAGTTCGCGGATAACCCAGTGTATGTAGTTCACCCTGAGTCGGGGGACAAGAGGAAGACAAGAACACTACACCGCAATTTGCTTTTATTAGTAAATGACCTTCCAGTTGAAGCTCCTCCATGCCATGACATTCCTGAAAAGAACACAAAGGAAAGTAAATGCCAGACTCGACGTACCAACGTGCTAGAACAGGCAGATCTGCAGGAAGAATCAGATTCAGACTCAAATTCTGATGATGACTCAGATGGCCATCGTTATTGGCTGAGGTTACCAACAGAAAGGATACAGGAGATACCCGCTGTAGCCCCACAACGACGAATTCCCAGCACTCTGGGTAGTCCAACTTCAGTACCTGTACAGGAAAAAGAGAGAGTTAGGATACAATACTTACCTGAAGCAGACCTGATGCCTGAAAATGACGCAGAGATGGAGGAACCCGCAGAGGACGAAGACCAGTCTGTTGTTGCAGGACCGGAGGAACAAGATGGATATGATGAGGCCCCAGAGCCCATCCAGGAGGAACAGGCTCCAGCCAATCCGGTGCCAGACAACCAGGCCGAGGTCAGGAGGTCAAGTCGGGACAGACGACCTAGACAGATTTTTACATATGAGAACCTGGGTCAGCCTTCACTGACAACACAAGCCACAGTTAATATGGCAAACACACACTTACAATCACCTACTTACCCTACAACTCATACCACCCAACCCATGCACTCTCTTATCCCCTACCCAACACCAACCTATCCACTAAACTCATATTCTACCATTTACCCACTATTTACATACATGCCTTACCCCTTAACATCACCACCATACCTATTACCAGTTCCTGTTACCTGTTAAAAGAGAAAAGAGAGTTTTAGTTAAAAGATGAGCAGAAAATGGTGGGACCCATTTCTTTTTGACGGGGAGTGTGTGACAACCACAAAAGTGTTGTATTTGTGTTTTATTCACAATTATTGTCTTTTATTTGAAAACAATTTATTGTATTTCTTTTAAAGAAAGAAAATATAAGTATCCAAAGGGTTCTATTTTTATGTGACTTTTCCTGTTTTAAAGATAATTGAGTAGTGTTTGCTCCAGGCCAGCAGGGGGCAGTGTCGGGTGACAGGTTTACTGTAGCTGCGTGAGTTGTGAGTTTCTCATTACTGCAGAGAGCTCAAACCTGAACGCTGTCTCCTCGTTTCTCTCCTGTTTTACAGGTGGGTAAATGTACAAAAACACATCAGGTGTAGAATTTGGTCATGCAGAAATGCAAATGGGATAAGGGTGGACTGTTTTAGTGAAATAATTTTCATCAGAGTCTGTTAATGATTTTGTTTATAATGAGTTTGAAACGAGTCAGTTCAAAACACACACTTTCTCATGTACATAAAGCATATGAAGATGTTTTTTGAGCTTGTAAGGTTAACAGATATGATTAACTCACTGTTTGTTAGTTTTTCACCATTGGTTGAAAATGTTTTTGTTTAATAAGTCTATACAAAAATGTTTACAGTTTAAAATGAAGTTTAAAGTTACCCTTTTATTCACTTTATTAGTTTTGAGCATGATTTTGCAGTACTATATTAACATGATACTGATAAAATACTGTGAGTGAAAGATTCCAAGTATCTTTAAAAATAGCTGGTGGATATTACCATTGTCTTTGCATTTCATTTTGATAAATAGAGTAAAATACAAGCACAAAGAGTAAGTAAACATGTATTTGGGGCAAATAGATTTATTTTATTATGGATTTTGTAATGACATAGAAACTGAAAATTCATTGTTATGTTAAAGAGACACTGAACATGTAATATGTGAAACAAAAATGACTCTTAACAATAGAGGTGTTTTGCTGAAGGAAATTCAGAAAATAGATTACTGCAGAGAGCTCAAACCTGAACGCTGTCTCCTCGTTTCTCTCCTGTTTTACAGGAATTAATCTGTTCTTTACAGTGCCGTTGCTACGGTACCGTCTCCCATGCCATACTTCCTGTGTCCCTGTAACGCCATCTTTTGCAATATTTCAGATAGCGATATACTTCCTGGCTCCCGCATCACCCTGTTTTTGTCGTTAAGCCTCACCATTGGTTGAATTTGATATACACATTCAGACGCACTTACCCCTGGAGGCGTCCCCAAAGTGTCACCACAGTGACGCAGTGTGAGTTCCCTCGAAAGGGAACTGTAACAATGTATCTTAAAAGGTAACACGATGTAACCTTGCTCTCACTTGAAATGTGTCCTCACATTTAGTCCTTGAATTTGAGGGGGATTTGCACCAGGAAACTCTTTGAAATGTCCTTGATTTTGAAGTTAACTAAGGTGTGGGAACTCTGTACTAGTTACGTTTCCATTATCCTTCAAATTGCGCAACTTGAACTAGCGAATTGAAAATGCGCTCAATGGAAATGCAATTTCGCATAAATATCACAAAAGTTCATAATCTCAGATGAGGACACAAAACTGCAATGGAAACCATTTTTTTTTTCGCATTTACAGGTCACCTGACATGCAAAAAAGTCACATGATTGTTCTTTAAATACAGAGCGGTATGTTTGATTGGAGGACAAGAAAGAAGAGGTGTGGTCGACTTCATGTGACGTCACAAGAACTAACAAGCGCAAATTTTTTTTAAATGAAGCCCGAGCAATTTGGGAGTCGAATGCTCTGTATGGTTTTAAGTCACTCTGTGGTATTTTGATGTCATCTGCATGGTGGATGACATCCAAGTATTGTGAGAAGGATTCGAGAACAACCTGCTCCGTGTGATTTCTAGATTTGCTCTCGCAGTAGTTTGATGTCAGCATCAAGTTGAATGCCTCAAAGATCTAGTCCTGTGGCCGCGATATGTGACACTACCAACATCCATCGCAATGACGTTTGGAATTCCAACCCATTGGGTTATAAATCAACCTACCCTGGATTCTTTTAACCCAAAATGTTGGATAAAATATAAACATTTTCTGGGTTAATTTAACGCAATGGCTGGGTTTGTCCATTTTGAGCCAACGCTTGGTTGAAAATGGGTGTACACCCTAAACCCAGACTTTTATTTGGGTCAAAAAGGGCCAAATCAACTGTTGGGTTACATAAACCTAGATAATGTCCATATCTGACCCAGTCATGTTGAAACGCATCAAAGATCTAGTGCTGTGGCCGCGATATGTGAACCTACCAACATCCATCGCAATGACGTTTGAAGGACTTATCGCTGGAGGAAAAAATGACGTTTTAGTTGCATAACATCGGATTATGGAATGTTGCCATTTCGCAATAGTTTTTTTATCAACTTTTGTAAAACATCGCAAAATAATCAGACCAATAAAGGACTAACATCTTTCAGAACAGAAATAATGTTCTTATTATATCCAAATATGTTATTAAGCTTTAGTTAGATTATTTCTGAGCGTTTAAGTATTACTGACACAAGGCCGGCATCAACTCCACAGATGGTTGTGTAACAGAAAGGGAAGAGAAAGTAAAGAGAAACAGAGAAGTTGAAAACAAAAATAGCAATAAATAAAAGTCTGTGAGGAATGCTGGACTGTTTTCTGGTGTTGTGCTAATGGCTGCTCTGTTAGCATTAAAGCCTGTAGGGTAAATGTGTGTGCTGAGCTTCTCTAGCTGGGTAATCCCATTCAGCTCATGCTAATGTGAAACCAGAATCTAATGACCTTCTGCCATGGCTTTTCAACCCAGGCCTGGAGCGATCTCACAGCAACATCTCACCCGTAGACGCTCTCTCCAAGAATGCCTCCACAGAAACACACTGGTGAACAAACTCATCGCTCGCTATCTTACCAGGAAATCTCTCTTATCCACATCATCGCCGCAGAGTGGGTGTGACGTGATGGTTAAACTGAATTATTATTGTAATTTTACAGTACAGTCACAGTTTCAAGATGCATTTCAATTTGCATGGGTTGCTGGGTTGTTTTGAAGCCAACGTTGGGCCAAAAGGGATCATTCCAACCCATTGGGTTATAAATCAACCTACGCTGGATTCTTTTAACTCAAAATGTTGGATAAAATAGAAACATTTTCTGGGTTAATTTAACGCAATGGCTGGGTTTGTCCATTTTGAGCCAACGCTTGGTTAAAAATGGGTGTACACCCTAAACCCAGACTTTTGGTTGGGTCAAAAAGATCCAAATCAACTGTTGGGTTAAATAAACCTAGACAATGTCCATATCTGACCCAGTCATGGGTTAAAACAACCCAGCACAGGTTAGTATATAAGGCAATGTTTGGATTTGTACCTTTTTGACCCAACTACAGGCTGAAAATAACCCAGCATTTTACTGTATAACATCGGTTAGTTAAGGATTTGTGCATACTGCATCATAGTGGGTTGAAAATGGTGTGCCAAAATTGCCTGGATGATAAATGTTTTGCTGGTGCATTTTTAAAATATGTTTGTGCATTGATTTTAGGCTAATATTACCCACAAGCTTTTGCAAGTGTTGGTGAGGGCTTGCTTTCAACTTTTTATAATGTGTACACTTTTAAAACCTTATACATGTGAAAATGAAGAAGTTAGTCAGAAGTGAAGGTTTACATGAAAATGCGAACAATTGGTTTTCATCACACTTTAGAAACGACTGTATTTTTTTTACCAAGCGTTGGATCAAAAAGGGACAAACCCAACATGTTGGGTTGTAATTTAATGTATACTGGGTTGTTTCAACCCAAAATGCTGGGCTTTAATCTATTGTTGGGTCAAATATAAAGATTTTCTTGGTTAATTTAACCAAATGGCTGGGTCATTTCCATTTTTGAGCCAACGCTGGGTTGAAAATGGGTGTACACCCTACACCCAGACTTTTGGTCGGGTCAAAAAGGGCCAAACCAACTGTTGGGTTAAATAAACCTAGACAATGTCCGTATCTGACCCAGTCTTGGGTTGAAACAACCCAGCATTTTGGGCTAAAACAACCCATCACAGGTTAGTATATAAGGCAATGTTTGGATTTGTACCTTTTTGACCCAACTACAGGCTGAAAATAACCCAGCATTTTACTGTATAACATTGGTGAGTTAAGGATTAGTGCATACTGCATCATAGTGGGGTGAAAACAGTGTGCCAAAATTGCCTGGATGATAAATGTTTTGCTGGTGCATTTTTAAAATATGTTTGTGCATTGATTTTAGGCTAATATTACCCACAAGCTTTTGCAAGTGTTGGTGATGGCCTGCTTTCAACATTTTATAATGTGTACACTTTTAAAACCTTATACATGTGAAAATGAAGAAGTTAGTCAGAAGTGAAGGTTTACATGTAAATACGAACAATTTGGTTTTCATCACACTTTAGAAACGGCTGTATGTTTACCCACCATTGGATCAAAAAAGGGACAAACCCAACCAGTTTGGTTGTAATTTAACCTATACTGGTTGTTTCTACCCCAAATGCCGGGTTTTAATCTATTGTTGGGTCAAATATAAAAATTTTCTGTGTTAATTTAACCAAATGGTTGGGTTTTTTCCATTTTTGAGCCAACGCTGGGTTGAAAATGGGTGTACACCCTACACCCAGACTTCTGGTTGGGTCAAAAAGGGCCAAACCAACTGTTGGGTTAAATAAACCTAGACAATGTCCGTATCTGACCCAGTCTTGGGTTGAAACAACCCAGCATTTGGGGCTAAAACAGCCCATCACAGATTAGTTTATAAGCCAATGTTTAGATTTGTACCTTTTTGTCCCAACTACGGGGTCAAAATAACCCAGCATTTTACTGTATAACATATGTGAGTTAAGGATTAGTGCATACTGCAACATAGGGGGTTGAAAACAGTGTGCCAAAGTTGCCTGGATAATAAATGTTTTGCTGGTGCATTTTTAAGATATGTTTGTGCATTGATTTTAGGCTAATATTACCCACAAGCTTTTGCAAGTGTTGGTGATGGCTTGCTTTCAACTTTTTATAATGTGTACACTTTTAAATCCTTGCACATGTAAAAAAGAAGAAGTTAGCAAGAAGTGAAGGTTTACATGCAAATGCGAACAATTGCTTTTCATCACACTTTAGAAATGGCTGTATTTTTTTACGCAGCATTGGATCAAAAAGGGACAAACCCAAAATTTTGGGTTGTAATTTAACCTATACTGGGTTGATTCAACCCAAAATGCTGGGCTTTAACCTATTGTTGGGTCAAATATAAAGATTTTCTGGGTTAATTTAACCAAATGGTTGGGTTTTTTCCATTTTTGAGCTGGGTTGAAAATGGGTGTACACCCTACACCCAGACTTCTGGTTGGGTCAAAAAGGGCCAAACCAACTGTTGGGTTAAATAAACCTAGACAATGTCCGTATCTGACCCAGTCATGGGTTGAAACAACCCAGCATTTTGGGATAAAACAGCCCATCACAGATTAGTTTATAAGCCAATGTTTAGATTTGTACCTTTTTGTCCCAACTACGGGGTCAAAATAACCCAGCATTTTACTGTATAATATAGGTGAGTTAAGGATTAGTGCATACTGCAACATAGGGGGTTGAAAACAGTGTGCCAAAGTTGCCTGGATGCTGAATGTTTTGCTGGTGCATTTTTAAAATATGTTTGTGCATTGATTTTAGGCTAATATTAAATATTAGAAACGGCTGTATTTTTTTTACGCAGCGTTGGATCAAAAAGGGACAAACCCAACATGTTGGGTTGTAATTTAACCTATGCTGGGTTGTTTCAACCCAAAATGCTGGGTTTTAACTCATTGTTGGGTCAAATATAAACATTTTCTGGGTTAATTTAACCCAACGGTTGGGTTTGTCCATTTTTGACCTGAAATGCTGGGTTGAAAATAACCCAGCATTTTTTAATAAACCCAACTGTTGGTTTTAAATTACTCACTGCTGTTTCAACCCTTGGTTGGGTTAGAAATTGAAATGTTCTGGGTTAATGTAACCTGTAGGGATTGGGTTTATCCATATATTACCCAACCATGGGTTGAAACAACCCAGCACTTTGTAAAATGTAGCTTTTCTACTCGCACTTGAAAACAGAAGAGATCTCACTTACCCCAACCAGAACAGTTTATACATTTACCAGCTCCTATAACGGGGGTGTTAGTTAACACTGGTCGAGATACCTCACTGTTGTTTCAAGATGGCCTCACAGTCATCAGTCAGATTATTAATTCGGGGCACTGCTTAAAAAGCATTTAGTGCTCACTAAAGAGGACCTTCAGTCTCTTCATAACCCCCGATTATAATCGTCCCTTTCACCAGCGTGTCCACAGTAAGTAAATGGTCAGTTTGGATCCAGACAAAGGCTTTTATAGAGATAGAGCGGAGCGTCTGTAGCCCTCAGGCTGCTTGGGATGGGACAGACAAGAGAAGCCTGTGTTCAGTAGAGCACATGGATATTGATCTGTTCCCTGCCGTCTCACCGCCCATCTGTTTGGGTGAAGCCTGCGATACCTCCATGCTACGACTCCTGCCAGCCGTCTCCATGGAGATTAATCCATTTATCCGGCTGAATTACAGTATCAGGCAACTTTTTTACAAAAATAGAAAAAGCTTTGTGATTATTAATCTCTTTTATCTTTGTTGAATTGATTGTGCAGTAGTTTACAAAGAGTGCGATTTGGAGAGCATGTGGGAACCCAACACTTAAATGTAAACAGAAAAGCAATCTTTAATATTGATGATTATTGTTTATCCTATTTATTTGTCATATTTGCTTCATGCAAAAATGTTTACCAACACTGTAAATTAAGTTTTTTAGTTTGCATGCTACACTTTTGCTTAAAAGGTACTTGCAGTGATGCTATAAAAGAACCATTTTTGGTTCCTCTACGAACCATTTGTTTACTTTTATTAAGTTTCTTCAGGTGTTTAAGATTCTTTATGAAACCATTTTTAAGAGTGCAATGTTGATGTTTTTGAGAAAGTGGCCATGTCACATGTCTGTCTGTGTTAGCATCTGCCTAATTTGACTTCTACCAAGTGGCAGATGTGTCGTCCCAAAATATCAATTAGTTTCACTGCCAGAATGACCTCTGATGTTAACAACAAGCAATGTGGTGTCTTTCTCTCCCTTTTTAAAACTCCTAAGTATATTTATTTTACTATCCTATCTCTAGGCAGTTGTTTGCTTGGTTGCATTTTATTTATGTTGTGCATTGTGTTTCCATTTTGTCCAAGACCTTATTTAATTCGATACGCTCACCAGTTAAAAAATACCCATCTGTGCTAAATTACATTAAATTTACATTTATTTATTTAACAGATGCTTTAAGGGAGACAACAATATACTGTATGTGTCAGTAGTAATGAATTAAGTTGAATTGTGATACCGGGAAGCTATTTTCAAAGTGCGCTTATAATCTTGGGTAGTTTTAGTTTTCTGACACCCAAGACACTCATAGTAGTTTCCAGTGGCGGCCGGTGACTTCTTTTTCGAGGGCACTCGGTGCAAAGTTTGTCACAGCATGTATGTATCATGTGTGTGGTTTGTCATTTCTGCGCGTCGAGTGAACCTATGTGCATCACGTGTCTTGTCAAAATAAGTGCCTGCTGCAGACGCGTCTAAAGGGTTTATGATTAAAGAGACGCTCATGGTTGCCACATACTCGCATAATACTCGGGTGTATTTTGTGAACATGAGCGTCTCTTTTATCATTAACAGTTTGGATGCGTGTGCAGCAGGCACTTATTTAGACAAAACACGTGATGGGCATGGTTCACATGATGCAACAAACACGTATTTTTTATATTTGCGCCCCTCGGATGAACAGTCGCGAGCCGACACTTGTAGTTTCCATCGTCCTTTCGCAGCCTCTCTCTGAGCCAAACCAGACTGTTTTTGTTACTGTACCTTTAAGACTTTTGTGCCGTAATGATCTGTTGTGATGTTTTCGTGACAAGGACAATTCTTTTCATGTCATTTCCCCTCCAGAAAATATTGCTGAATGTAGTTATGTTTCTATTATATTGAATAATTGTGTTCAGGAGTATCTAAGAGTTATTCTTCATTGTGTCTGTGGTTCATTTCTGATGAATGTGTTCAGTATAGGTACCGCTGGGAGGGAAGCGGGTCATTCACAGACTTCTTTTGGACTCAGATTAGAGAGAGCTGCTTTAGGGGGTGCATTTTTCCAAAAGTTTAAGGGCCAAGACTGAGAGAGGACGCAGGAGAGAGAAAGAGAGAGAGAGAGAGAAAGAGAGAGATGAAGGCTGCAGGTCTGGAGATGAGATGACATCTTTGTTGTAAAACAGGCAGGGAAACAGCCTGGTTTTGATTAGAAACTGTTTCGGGCCCAGTAGTTTGGTTGTGACGCACTGCAGTGAAAGTTCAATAACTGTAATGAAAGCCAGATAATGAATGAATAAACTCACAGGCATCTATCATAAAACTACACCACTGCAGAGCTACCTATGACAGTCTCATCGCTCAAAATACACCATGCTGCTTTTTCTCACGCTTTCAAGATTCCTGGGGAATTTATCAACAAAGTACACTCTTAAAAATAAAGGTGCCATAGAAAAAAACCGTGGTTCTCAGTAGAACCATTCAGTAAAAGGTTCTTAGAAGAAACATTTCTTTCATATAAAGAAACCTTTGTGAATCAGAAAGGTTCTTCAGACGTTCTTTATGAAACCATTCAGACAAAAATGGTTCTTCTGTGACCGTCAACCCCCTTGACCTAAATTATTTATTTGAAGTACCCCTGGGATTTTAAGTTAATATTTTAATTATTTAATTGCACATTTGCATGTTTAACTTCAAAAACATTTCATTTCATCCATTTCAAAGTTTTTATCTGCAGTATTGACATTGTTATAGTTGTTATGAGCTGCTTCATTTGGTCATTTTGTTTCATTGGTAAATAAAACATATATCCGTCCATTTTGCATGAGTTCTCAGTTTTCTGATATGTTGTAGTGTTGTGTTACATGACATGAAGATTAAACAAATAATATATATTAGGGCTGTCAAAAGTTTAATCATGATTAATTGCATACAAAATAAAAGTTTGTAAAATTTATATTTTTATATAATTGATAATTTATATATATATATATATATATATATATATATATATATATATATATATATATATATATATATAGCAAGTGTAAGTAATATTATTAAGTGTTTTATTTAGATTATAAAAAAATTCAAATATTTACATTATGGGGTGGTTCTTAACATATATCAGTGCCATTGTTTTGTCTCAAGATGCACACCAGTATTGTTTTTTGTAAGGTATATTTGTAAAAGTACTTTAATGTCCTAAAATAACTAAGGCATAGTCCTGAATTCATCTAAACCCTGTTCGGGGAACCGCCCCCTTTTATTAACCCTGTTTTATAAAATCATAAAGAACCTTTATTTTTCTTAATTCTTAGAACAAATTTAAAGAAATAAATACAATAATCAGTCTTCACAAGTTTACAGTATAAATAATGTCTGTAAGTGGTTAAATAGACGACACAAAGTGAGTATAACCAATCATAAATAAAAGATGGCACATTTACAAAATAAAAATAAAATAAACATTTTCAAAAGGGTATTTATACCATATTAGAACCATTTTTGGTTCCTGTTGTTATCATTCAGTCAAAGTTTCTTAAAAAAGATTTCTTTCTTACCTTTCAGTCTGTTGACCCTCTTTATCCACTATAGAGAAACTGTTGTGCACCATAAAGCCTGAGCAATGTACAAAGGTGCTTCACAATGCCATAGAAGAAACATTTTTGTCTGAATGGTTTCATAAAGAACACCTGAAGAACCTTTTAGTTACCAAAAAGTTTTTTTTTTGGTAGCAGGTAAAAGTTTCATTATATTGTAAACAGAAATTGTATTTGAAGCTCCTTTGACTGAATGGTTCTTAGAGGAACCAAAAACCATTCTTGTGAAGAACCTTTTAGAAACCTTTACTTTTAAACATGGTGTACAAAGTTGGAATGGATTGTGTACATTGAGCGATTTAGTCTGAATTTAGACTGAAGTTTAATACTTATGGTTTAGGGTTTACATTAAACCTAAGCTAAACATTTAAGCAATATGAATGTGGTGCTGTGTGAAACCCCTTAAATTCTCATACAAGAGCCTACGGTGTAATTACAAGCTGCTTTGTTTTAATTGTCTCGTCAGATTTCTTTGCTTTTGTGTCTGACTCATTTAAATTTCCGCTAACTCGGGCCAGAATATTGATTCATGTAGCACAGGTCAGGATGCGTTGTAGTCGACATATTCATTAGTGTTCTGTGTTCATATCCGTTTGTAACGCTCAAAGCATGAATAAACTACTCTTGAATGAATCCCAGATCTCATTTGAAGCTATATAAACTGCATACAGTAGTTAAGACTTGATTAGATATAATCTGTCATGATTATAAGGTAAAAATAACTTTGGGTTTGGTAAACTGTATGAAACACTTTCAAGCATTAGAAATAAATCACCAATGAGAAATCTTTAACATATATATATATATATATATATAACTGAGCTTTATTATGGCTTAGGATTTTCTGATTTGGTTGTCAGTTTATTCTGTTGAGAGAAAGACTGGAGTAATAACACACGCGTGTCTCCTGTAGTTTCTCAAGTGATCTCAAACTGTGCTCATATTTACCAAAATACTCAAATCTGCAATCAGTAATTGAATATTTACTCATCAAACTCTTCTATGATCAAAGTTATGCTATCCACATTTATCTTCATAGCTCAGTTCTGATCACTGTATTATTATGCAGTAGATAAGACATGAGCTTATGAAATTATTTGTTTAAAAAATAATTAAAAACATAACAAAAGTAACGGTACGCGTAAACACTTCACGAACTATTATAAACATGAACTAATAAGCAGTTAATGTAATCTAATTTTTTGTAATAATATATGGTAATATATCAAATAAAATAAATAAATCAGCATACTTTTATCAGCATAATATGTTGTTTTTGAATAATTATCGTATTTATTGTTCACTGTCAGTTTCTATAAAAGGTTTTACTGGATGGATGTGTGATAATAGATGCACGTGCGTCACATTCAGCCCTTGTGCGTGTATTATTATTAAAACAAATGTTTTGTAGAGATTTACTGCGTTTGTATCATCTATTATGGCAACCCCATAACTGCACAAGTTATGCCAGTCTTCCTGGATTTCATAATAAACATTAAAATGCAAGTCAAAACGGCATACTCGTATCCCTCACCTCACAATAGGACTACCATTAGCTGTAGTGGCTCACCAGAAGTTTTACCGATCTGAGCTCAAAGATGGTGTCGCCCGCATTTACCTCAGGAATAGTGTGGATAAGGCCACTTATTGTTCATTCATATCATGAATTCAACATTTTTAATTCATGAGCTTGCATATTACTCACAATATGAGAATCTCACAGTATGAGAATGGTGTGATGTCACTGTGATTATTGTGTGATGTCACTGTGATCATTGTGTGATGTCACTGTGATCATTGTGTGATGTCACGATTATTGTGTGATGTCACTGTGATCATTGTGTGATGTCACTGTGATCTTTGTGTGATGTCACAGTGATCATTGTGTGATGTCACGATTATTGTGTGATGTCACTGTGATCATTGTGTGATGTCACTGTGATCATTGTGTGATGTCACTGTGATCTTTGTGTGATGTCACTGTGAAGTTCACATAACTTACCTGTATAAAAAAAAGTTGAAATTGTTTAACTTTATTTGTTAAGTTAAAGTTACATATACTGTATATGTTGATTTGACAGAAATGCATTTTTTAAGTGTATCATTAACCTAGGAAATATCTGTTTCACCAATCATTATTACATATTTTTGTGTTTTTTCATGTTTAATTGTTAGTATGGTCATGAACAGATTTTGATTATAAATGTACATTTGTATGTAATTTAAGAAAAGAATACAAATACTGTATAAATAACATAGTAATTTCCTGTTTAAAAACATATATTTTTTTATAATGGTAAACCACTGGGTCACTGTAAGACAGACAGCCAGACAGAGAGATTATATTAGCATGGCCTGCTTTTACCTGTATATTTTAAGATCTTGATTGAAACACTTGTGTCATGCTGTGTAGTCACGCAGGGATGAAGTGTGTAGTGTGATGGGATGCTCTGAGAGTATGCAGAGAGTATTCAGACCTGTGGTTAACTACAGATTATACTCCCATAGGGAGGCTGAGTGGCATACTGTGCAGCCCGTCTACCTCATATGTGCCTCAGTCTCTCTCTCTCTCTCTCTCTCTCTCTCTCTCTCTCTCTCTCTCTCTCTCTCTCTCTCTCTCTCTCTCTCTCTCTCTCATCTCTCTCTCTCTCTCTCTCTCTCTCTCTCTCTCTCTCTCTCTCTCTCTCTCTCTCTCTCTCTCTCTCTCTCTCTCTCTCTCTCTCTCTCTCAGAAGCCGATGGTGAGCGTGAACACTGCGTGGTGCAGGCTGAGCTCTGGGTGTTGGCTGAATGAAGTGGAATAAACACCACAAAACTGTGTATGCTTGCGTGTGCGTGCACGTGTGTGTGTGGGGGTGTGTGCGTGTTTTTGGGAACAGCAGCTGGTGTTGCTGTTGAGATCTTTACACTCACTCAGTTCTTGTCTGACTTTAAGGGGCATGGGCAGGGTGCTGGGTGATACACACTAAAACATAGCACACACTTGTTATGAAGATAAAAACACTTATGAGTGTCGTTGCTTCTGTTTGCAGCACTAAATGCACTGAGAGGTTTAATTGATTCACAAATACTTTATGTCAGTTTAATATGCTAAAAGTGAACTCTGTGAAAACCTGAGGTGTGTGTGTCCACACAAAACTCTGACATGATGCTATGGTGTTATGAGAAAAAATTCAAAATATTTAAAAAATGGCCAAAAAAATATGTACTAAAATATATGGGAAATATGTTTACAAAAATGTATTTTTCACCAATATATATTTTGGCCATTCTTTGTATATTTTGAAATATATTTTAAAGCATTTATATTTACGTTGCATTGAAAACAAAACTTTGTGTTAAATAACAGGTTTGAAAAGTTTAAAATTAAATATATTTTCAACTTTTTATGTATATATTTTATAAAAGAATATTGTATACATGCTTATATATTTTATACAAACGTATTTTTTGACCAAGAAAAATATATTTTTTGCTGTATGCGTTGTAAAATTAGAAATGTATTTGTTGTCTCTGAAATACATTTTGAAATATATTTTAATATATGAGTGTTTTCAAATTCAAAAATATATTTAATTAAGTTTTACTTTCTACAAAATGTATTTAGTATACATTTAAAACATATTTTTGGCCAAAGAAAATCTTTTTTTTTTTTGCCGTATGGGCTATACGGTCGGTATAGGTGTTTCTCAAGTATTTGATTCTGGTTGCTTTCAGAAAAAAATGTGTAAAGGTTGTCACTGGGATGGTTCCTTCTAAAGAGGTCCAATGTGTACCATTTTGTAGTTACAAATATGCACCTTTTGGGTACAAAAGTGTACTTTTTGAAAAGCTACTGCCCCAGTGACAACTTTTGCACCATCTTGTACCTTTTATCTGAGAGTGTAGATATGGCTTGGGTCTATAATTCAGTCCAAGTCTTTAGGGTTTTTTTCATTTGTTTATTTCTCTGCCAGATGAAAATCATCAAAAATAATTGCATGCTTCTCCTCAAGAAGCCACTTGAATTCAGACATCATTTTTTTCTAACCAGGATGAAATGGAAGTTTGGTTTGGTGTTATTTATTTATAAACTAATGTATCCCAAAGTTTTATACATATAGTGTAATAAAATATAAAAAGCACACATAATAAAAACATAATTTTGTCACAGTAAGGAAAGAATGACGAGTTTATCATAGCCTTAGTCAATGAGAAAAGCCAAATTATAAAAGGGTGAATTAAGCACAAATTTAAAGGCATCAGTAGTAAGGGAGGCTTGAATGAGTCCAGCAATGTAAATGCCCGGTCCTCTAAGTCTGTGTGATTTTAGTCCTTGGGTACTGCTTGCTGGAACTGAATAAAGCATTGCTTAAAACCCTGAGGTCGCTAAAAGCTTGTTCCTATTGAGACGCTCTCAATGAATCTCAAGTGTCAGGCCAGACAAAGTGATGCCAGGACCTGGCATTGCCATCCCCCCCCCTCTCTCTGTGTGTGTGTGTGTGTGTGTGTGTGTGTGTGTGCTTTACAGATGCCCATGGCTCCAGAAACAGTCATCTGTACTCATCCACACTGACAGAAGTGCAAACGACTTCATTACTCCACACTTTCACACTCACATATTTATCTGTCAGTGTGTGACTCTAACAGGCTGCTCAGAGGAAAGAAAAAAAACATTTAGAACAAATGGAGACGCTTAAGGCCACAACCCCTTCTGCGAGTAAATACAAATATGAGTTGTGCTTTATTCTTGTCGTGTTAACCCAAAACAGCATGTAGAGATTTAGAAAGGAAAATTCCAATTAGAAAAAGGGCCTGATGTCATAGGAGAAATATTTAGAGTTACACAATGAACTTACTTTTCTCTTAGTCTTTGTGAAACCATGTAGTGATGCACCGAAACTATGGTTCTCAACTGGACCCAAAAGTTTATATGACATCACAACACTACTATGCGTGTTTATTTTACGAAACAAATAAAATATCCATATAATTATTATTGACAAATAGGGGTCTCCAACCTTTTTGTGAGCAAGGGCTACCACAATGGATAAAACCATCTGGAGGGCTCTTTTTTATATATAAAGTCTGCTCAAAACCTTTTTCTTTTACTTGTTGATTTTATTTTGGTGATGTTTTATCATTGTTTATTACACGGCTCTCTGGAATGCTTGATTCTGATTGGTCAGTTGAGACATTTGCAGGTTCATTTTCAAATAATAACCGCTCCAAAGTAATAACGCATAGCCGGTACTACTTGTACGATTAAAATCGCTACGCGCCAATAAAGATTACTGTTTGGCGCCATCTTGTGACAAACACTGGACAACCACAATTAAGAATGGATTTTGACATTAATTTTAACATGTACGGAAAAAACAAAACATTTAAACAGTGGATAGAAGAACGAACCACGACAAGACACAGACAGCTTACTGAGACTGAACTTGACAAAATAGAGCATGACAGCTACGAAGCCAACACACAAAAAAATACAGAATGGGCATTAAAACTTCTCAAAGACTGACTAAAAGAGAAAAAATGGAGACAGACAAGTATGAAGCAGAGGATCTTAATAAGGTATTACGATCATTTTATGCATCTGTGCAAAGTTTCGCGGAAGGATAAAATTTTTAATTTAAAACAAATATGCCAATAAAATGTTTCAAATTCATATTCATGTCCAGTTTTTTTTCTTATGTGGCAAGTAGCCGTGTAATAAGCGGGATAATGTAGAGGCAGCCGGTAGTTATCGCGAAATAAGCCCCTTCAGTGTGATACAAAACTTCGCGTCGGGTCCTGATCACACTGTCGGGTCTTATTTCCCGATAACTACCGGCTGCCTCTACATTATCCCTTACTTAAAATGTTAACATAAAAGAAGCCAAGCTAATATAAAAAATATTAAATTGAGGCTATTAAAAGAATGTGCTTTGGAGGGCAACTCAAAAACTCTTTGTGAGCAACCTGGTGCCCGTGGGCACCATGTTGGAGACGGTGAATCCTCCTGTATACTGTAGCGCAATGGTAGAGCACACAAAAAAAAAAAAAAAAATGTGACCCTGGACCACAAAACCAGTCATAAGGGTTACATTTTTAAAAGCTTGCCATTGATGTATTGTTAGGATAGGACAATATTTGGCCAAGATACAACTATTTGAAAATCTGTAATGCAAAAAATCTAAATATTTACAAAGTCGCCTTTAAAGTTAAAGTCCAAATGAAGTCTTAGCATCTGCATCCACTCATAAAATAAAGTTTTGATATATTTAGGGTAGGAAATATACAACATATCTTCATGGAATATCAACTTTATATAATAATGATTTATTGAGGCATAAAATTGATAATGAGTTGCTTCACAACATGCAATGAATTTTTGGCTTGGCTACAAATATACCCGTGCCACTTATGACTGGTTTTGTGGTCCAGGGTCACAAATGTTTAATGTTGTAATGCACTGCAAGTGACTTTGGATAAAAGCATCTGTCAAAAAAGGACACATGATAGTGTAACACTTTGAAACCAATACACTGATCTAAAAACAATCTTCTGATTTAACAACAAAAAACCCTTTTTAATCTTTAAAATCATAAACCATTTGGTCACCTTACAAATGCATGACATTTGTTTGTAATCGGACATTTATGCATTTGGTAAAACATATCAACCAAAGTGACTAAACATGTAGGGGAGAGCGGGGCACAAAGTAACGCTTTTAGGCTTTGGCAGTGATTAAATAATATAATGTTGGATTTGTTGACTTACACACCTCAGAACTCAAAAATAAAAAAAAACATAAGATGAAGAAATTTACTTCCATGCCTCCAAAAACACTTTTTGTTCAATATCTTAACCAAAACACATCAAAACATTTCACAAATTCATCATCTGACAGTAAGAGAAAAATATGTAAAGTAGCCTTCTCATGTTACAATTAACCCTTTGTTAGTTTGTGCTCCGCTCACCTCTACTTGATGAACCAAAGGTGTTGCCATATGGGATTTATTTTCAGGACTGTAAGTTTGCTGTGCATCTTTTCTTATTTTCAATAGTATTTGTCCTCTCTTATTATGCTGTTACTGCTGAAATCAATAACTGATTCTGCTGACACTGTTTGTGCGTTCCAATGATTTCTGCTACGCTGCAGTTCTCTGTTATTTATTTGGCAAAGGCACTGTTGCACGCTTCACCTTTGACATCGTGAGATTTAAGGACGGTGGCCGACGACGTGTCATTTCTCAGAATCACATGGGCCGATTTCCCATAGGCTTCTCCCCCCGCTGTGGCCCTCTTAAATGCATGATTATTTAGTTTCACTTCATACTGTAGACTTTCTGGCTGTTGCTAGGTGACAGGTAATTTTCAGCGTGTTTTAATTAACGAGGGTGCAGAAAAGGCACATAAAACAGTTGTTTCAATTCCACAACAAGAAAGATATAACATGAGATTTCTGCTTTCAGTTAATATCTGTCTTGTGGCAGCTGCGCAAGTTAAAGAAATGTTCACCAGTGTCATGAGATGAATTTCAAGAACACATGCGTTTGAATTTAAAGAGTCAGATCACTCACAAGCACAAGTTTTTGTGGCATGATTGCAATTCAATATCATGCAGAATTGTTCAGTTCAGGTCTGCACAGACTGAATTTCCAAATCTAATCTTTACTGGTTCATAAAAAAGCAATGTGGGAGAATCATTTTGTAGTGGGATAGCAATGGCATAATATGATGGACACATTTTTCTCATTCTTCTACATTTTTCTATGAACATGACTATTTGAATACATTTTTATGCTGATAGAGCTTTAAATACGGCATATACTAATACACTCACCTAAAGGATTATCAGGAACACCTGTTCAATTTCTCATTAATGCAATTATCTAATCAACCAATCACATGGCAGTTGCTTCAATGCATTTAGGGGTGTGGTCCTGGTTAAGACAATCTCCTGAACTCCAAACTGAATGTCAGAATGGAAAAGAAAGGGGATTTTAGCAATTTTGAGCATGGCATGGTTGCTGGTGCCAGACGGGCCGGTCTGAGTATTTCACAATCTGCTCAGTTACTGGGATTTTCACACTCAAACATTTCTAGGGTTTACAAAGAATGGTGTGAAAAGGGAAAAACATCCAGTATGCGGCAGTCCTGTGGGTGAAAATGCCTTGTTGATGCTAGAGGTCAGAGGAGAATGGGCCGAAATAAGAGCAACTTTGACTGAAATAACCACTCGTTACAACCGAGGTATGCAGCAAAGCATTTGTGAAGCCACAACACGCACAACCTTGAGGTGGATGGGCTACAACAGCAGAAGACCCCACCAGGTACCACTCATCTCCACTACAAATAGAAAAAAGAGGCTACAATTTGCACCTGCTCACCAAAATTGGACAGTTGAAGACTGGAAAAATGTTGCCTGGTCTGATGAGTCTCAATTTCTGTTGAGACATTCAGATGGTAGAGTCAGAATTTGGCGTAAACAGAATGAGAACATGGATCCATCGTGCCTTGTTACCACTGTGCAGGCTGGTGGTGGTGGTGTAATGGTGTGGGGGATGTTTTCTTGGCACACTTTAGGCCCTTTAGTGCCAATTGAGCATCGTTTAAATGCCACGGCCTACCTGAGCATTGTTTCTGACCATGTCCATCCCTGTATGACCACCATGTACCCATCCTGATGGCTACTTCCAGCAGGATAATGCACCATGTCACAAAGCTCGAATCATTTCAGATTGGTTTCTTGAACATGACAATGAGTTCACTGTACTAAAATGGCCCCCACAGTCACCAGATCTCAACCCAATAGAGCATCTTTGGGATGTGGTGGAGCCGGAGCTTCATGCCCTGGATGTGCATCCCACAAATCTCCATCAACTGCAAGATGCTATCCTATCAATATGGGCCAACATTTCTAAAGAATGCTTTCAGCACCTTGTTGAATCAATGCAACGTAGAATTAAGGCAGTTTTGAAGGGTGTCAAATACAGTATTAGTATGGTGTTCCTAATAATCCTTTAGGTGAGTGTTTATAGAAAACATGATCATGTTAATACCATGGTATTCCTTTCTTTCATTATAAAGGTTTTTGGTTGCACTACTAGGTAAAAAACCAGGACCTTTTCAAAAACTACACCTTTGTACCTAAAGAGTGCATATTAGTACCAAATGTATACATAAATGGTGGTATTACTGCCCCGGTACTGCCTCAAGATTTTGCCATTTTTTTGCCATTTTTCTGACAGTACACAATTTAAATGCATGTTATTTATGAAATCTTTACCATGGTTTTACCATGATGATAGTATGGTAACGTGGTTTAGGTGCATGCATATAAATGTAAGGCTCAGTGTTCACGATCACTTGAGACTATGGGTGATTATGTCTGCGTCTTTCTCTTCGGAATATTCTGCCGAATACTGAGCTCCCGAGTAAATCCCAGAGGACAACCCCACTGACAACAATGCTGTGCAACCTGCTGTTAGGGTACTGTACAAAAAGAATTGTTGCTTGGCAACAGTTTGAGCTCCACTTTGAAGTTTTACAAATGTTTTCCGCAGGATGGCAAAAAGCCATAAAGCAGCACATGAAAACCACAGCATAATAAAACAGCAATAATACGGCACACGACAAAATGTCGGATTTTACATTCAACTCTTTATTAGTACTTGCGGCTCGAGATTCATTTCTCTTTCGCACGTGAACGATTCCTCAAACCGTGTTTTTTGAGAAAATTTGTAATGAGACTTTTTTCACTAGATGAAAATGAACAAAACTGCATTGAAAGAGGGACCCAGGTCATTTTTAGAGGCCGAAAAATTACAGAGATTTGCAACCACTGAGACAGAAAAAATTGTCAAAACCCTTTCAAAAAGTACATCTCTGCACCTACACTGAAAAAAATTATTAATTCAATTTGAACTCTGTATTGGGTCCAAAATTAATTATTATGACTTAATATAAAATATTCATTTAATTTAAATGGTCTGTCATGGACCCACCACATATGAGATACTGTTTGAAAGCTAAGAACAGGGCCATGCACAGACATTTTGAGGGGCCGTGGCCCAAACCAAAAAGGGGGCACTAGGGGAGGGCACAATTTATATGGTTTTAACAATATGATGTGTTATAGATTAGTATCAAATAATATAAGTGATTATAATGGAAAAAAGACTTTATAACAAGATTTAGAGTGTGACAAAACTTCTTAATATTCTATATGATTTACATGCTGAAGCTTTGAATCCATGTTTGCAATTTTGAACAGCGTTTGCAGCCTCCCTTACAACTCTGTCTTTTTTTTTTTAAACATTGTTTTTTTTTTGTCGACAAAGTGTGCCAACAACAGCAAATTTGGTGTTATTTATATTAGATCTCATCGGGTGCTCATTAGACAATCACTGTAATTCTAAAAATGTTTGCTAAGTTGTTAGCACTTTAAGAAGACAGAGAGAAAATCATCCACAGAAATACAAAAACATAGGAAAGCCGAGAAAGGTCATCCATATTTTTATTTTTGCTGCTTGTTTTCTCATGATCTCGAGATAACAAAAGTTGTTTTCTCGCTATCCAGACATAATAATCCAAATGTCATAATGTTATTTCCTGTCCATAATATTTCATTTATTTTTAAGTGGACTGCTGATGCATATGGAGTCTTCACCATTACCACCATAGACAGTAAAAGAAATGGACACAGCGACCCCATTGGATTCAACGGAGACAAGTGAAGTCAATTACACTCTGAGAAATAAAGGTACAAAACTGTACCTTTTCTGTCACTGGGGCTGTACCCTTTCAAAAAGTACAGCTTTGCACCTAAGGATTTCATTTTAGTACGTCAGAAGTACATTCTGGGACCAAAGAGAGCTTATTAGTACCTCAAAAATACATATTAGTATCTCAAAGGTACATATTGGAACTAAATGTTTACATATCTGTACCTAATGGTCCATACAATTACCTTTTTAAAGAGTGCTGACCCACTGACAGCTAGGGTACATATTTTGACTTTTTTCTAACAATGAAGGTCCTTAAGGTATGGTAATCTACCCAAAATTGTATTCTGTTTTGTAGTCCTGTAAAAGTATCAAATGGAAACTTAGAGTACATCCCCAGTGACAGAAAAGGTACAGTTTTGTTCCTTTATTTCTGACAGTGTAGAAGCACCCACTTCCTGGGTGTCGAGCGTACTGAGCAGACTCAAACTGAGCTTGATGACGTAGATATCACGTGAGCAACCTGTCTGGCAATTGTAAGTCTTCTAATAGCCGTGCCACGGGAAATCTGAATCACCTACTGAATCTTGCAGAGACGGCAAAGTGAACAGGAGCACATTTTGGTTAGTATTCTGATTAGTAATCTCCCTTGACTTTATGCCTTCACGTCCACCTGATTGCCTCATAGTCAGTAAAAGATTGCCTGTGAGCTTCTCTCCCAGTCCATATGGTAATTTCTCTACTGTGCGACAGAAAGTCGCAGGTTATGACGCAATCGTTAGCCTATTTTTACAAAAACTGCTTCTACTGGGACATAACGTAAGATACATGGTAATGGAGCCTTTTATACATTTTCGTGTTTCTTTAGAAATAATTAATGGACAAATGGAGTCTTTAAACGCCTCAGATGTAAAGTTATTCGCTGTCATAGTGACGCCAAAATGAATAGGAGTCAATGGGATGCTAACAGCAGATGGGTGTTCGCTAAGCAATGGCGGCGTCCAGGGAAGCTTCAATAAAATATGAAACCCTGCCCCCCTGGTTACCACGCGTGGCTAGCTAATTGTCGATAGACTTAACAAATAAATAAAGTTTGATGTTCGTGAATTTAGGGACCATCTCTAAAGTGCACTGTACACGTTTCTATCTTCAATAGTATTTAACAGTTTATTTTAATAAATATAAAACATCTAAAAAAGTGTGCATTATAGTTGACAACCACGAACCCTTTACAGTTGGTTTTGTGACTGTTTGTTGACTTTAAGTTATTTCATTTTAATGCTGTTTAAAGTAGAAACGTATATGGAGTACTTTAAAGACGGTCCCTAAAATCTGTTTAATTTTGAGTGAATCCCTTAAGTAAAATCTAATTTGTTCATCCATGCTAATTTGCTAAATATGCTTTTGCTGTCTAAAAATTATGTTCTATTGAGTACACGTAAGCTTTAATCACATCACAAGAATACAACTTTTGTTATGTCGAGATCACGAGAAAACAGCAGCTTTATCTCGACATAACAAAAGTTGTATTCTTGTGATGTGATTAAAGATAAGGAGAAAATTAAGTAGTGATCACGAGAACACAAGCAAGCAAAAATAAATATAGAACACGACCTCTCTCGGCTTCAAACTACCAAATACTAATTGAGCAGCTCAACAACTGAGGTAATGTAATGAATCTACCTGTTAATACAACAAACTGTCGTCTCCGCCCTTCAAAGAGTGGACACAGAATGTGAGAGATGCTGCGGAGCGGGCGGGAAATCACGAAGTGGATTACCAGAAACAGTGTTTCTTTAGACGAGCGGTAACAGAACACTTTGACTGGGGTTGGCGAGAGGGGCACCTCAGCCGATTAGGGCAGAAGGGCAGTTGCTCTAGCCACCGGGCCACCCCCCTGTGCACGGCCCTGGCTAAGAATCTTTATTTTCTGCAGATGTGCATCACTTTGACATATATTTTACTCTAAGAAAGTTATTTACACTTAATTTACACTATGACCCCGCCATATTTTTTTATATGATTTAATATTCACGGATTTCATATTTTTCAAGTATGACAAACATGGGCAAGTCTTATATCAAATGAAAGCTCTCACTCTCAGGAATAAGGCTACAGCATTATTTTTGTTATATTGTCATCACATATCCAAAAATCGTTGAATGAATAATGATGTAAAAAATGGTCTTTTGTAAACATATGGGAAACTTGAGTGTGGACTGCCTCAGATAGCACAGATAGCCACAAATGATATACATCTTTTCTCTTAGGTCCTACTCTAAACAATGAGTCCATTCACAGCATTTTGTTTGGTTGTGTGCATTAATAATCCCTTGCTATTTATTATATGTGCAAAAAAAATAATATTTATATGAAAAATGTATTTTCACACCCTTCAGTAAAATAAGAATAACTTTTGAATGCGACATGCTAAAGAGTTCATTCTTTTTTGGGGTGTTTACTGTCTGCTGCTGGTAACAACCAGAACTGTCTGTAGTCTGCTAGAGCACCCAGAACCAGAGTTATACCCTATCAAAACAGTGTTTACAACATAAAAAAAGAAAATTTGGTGTTTTATCATATGAAAAACAACATAAATAACAATATTTGTCACAAACAGCAGCTTTTTATGTAACTTCAAAGGGTTTTCTGCAAAATGATATAAAGATATTGCATTTATTCCACTGTATGTGGTTATGGTAGCACTTCAAATATTTTTAGGCAGAAATTGAATGGAAAAATTGTATTATTCCTCCCTTCAATTGGAATAGAATAACTTTTGCATAGATTATGATAGAGAAAAAATTCCTTTTTCCCTCTGTAAGCTGACAATTGCTGGAATCAAATACGTTTCGGGACCACTCAGGGCCAGAGTCATAGACTTTCAAATACAAACTTTAGAAAAAAAAGTGCTTTTTTATTTTTGTGTTTATTAGAGGACTGACAATACAACCATGTTTAGCACTTTCAACAGCTTTTTATGTAATTTTAAAGGGTTTCCTGTAAAATGATACCAAACTTTTGTATGTACACCTCTCCATGTGGGTATGGGAAGCTTTTGAATTTGGGTAGGCCAAATCCAGGCGGAAATCCCCAAAATAACCTCAGAGGTGACTGGTTAAGGTAAGTGGTCGCAATCAATTTATTTAACCTACATTTAAACTAAAGTTTTTTGTTTTGTTTTTCTTTTTTTTTTGTTTAAATGTAGCTTAAATAAATTGATTGCGACCACTTACCTTAAAAAAGGTCAATTGAATAATAAATCATATTTTTCAGTGTAAAGAGTTTACTTTAGTACCTAAAGGTATATGCATATTGGTACCAAATGTATACATATCTGTACCTAAATGCTACATATTAGGACCTTTTTAAAGGGCCTTTTTTAACCATTTTTTCTTACAACCATAACAGAAAACAATAGCAATCGCATTTACACATTCTGTTCACAATTTTTCCATCTTATTTAACAGTCTTTTTTAATGATCTGTGTCACGTTGTTCCATGTTTAGAAACTTTAAAGTGAGCATAAAGCAGTAGATGAAAGGGGAAAAACTAATATACAAATAAATGTACAGTGGCAAATGAGCGTGTGTTTAATAAGATCCTTCATCAGACGCAGGACCCGGAGTGACCGCAGGTTTCTTGTGGTTCAGGCCCTCCAAAGTGCACACATAATTTACCCAACAGCTGCGGTGGCTTATAGGGGCCAGATGTGCATTCTACGAGGGTGGAAAAGGAGCCGAGTGAGGTGGTTCGGGGGCCCAGAGTGCCCTGCAGTAAAATGAGAGAGAGCTATTGTCATGCATGCTGCTTGCTTTTTATGGTGACTTGTGCAAATTACAAGGATGTAGGCATCAATTTTCACATTGGGGTTCGCCGTGGTTGGATATCTCCATGTGCGCTGGTGGTGTGTTAGGCTACGTGTGTGTTCCAAAAACTTCTGAACATTTACACTTGCTTTACAAGCTCCTGCAAACTTTCTGTTACGGCTTTCTGTACTTTCTTCCCCAGAATTCCTTCTGCTTATTTGGTGGAAATGTTGAGAGCACTTAAATAACAGCATATCTTTAAAAGAGGGGCCGTATAAAAATAGCTGAATAGGGACGGCGTTTAAACCTGGAATTTGACATTAACCCAAAAATATACCATCCAAAACTGGACTGGCATAACAGTCTGTTATTATAGCAGTTAGAACGTATACACCGAGTGAAAAGGGTACTATTTTAAAATTTTTGTGCAATGAGAGACTATCACTTCTCTGCTTTTGCTGTTTTGTGTTTATACCAAGACGATTTGAAACTCTTTATCAAAAGTTTGATTTCAGGGCCCCCGAAACATAGTTGACGTGTAAACTAACAGCCAAACCACATAGAAACTTTACCAGATTCAGTAGAAAACACTGTCATGTAAACAGCCCCTTTATGTTGCATTGTGGCAGATTGAATATTTTACTTAAAAAAATACTGTTACAGTAAGATATATAAAGTGTACATGCACTGAAAAATAAGTAGAATTTACTTCATTTTTATTTTGCAATTTTTGCACAAATGTTTTTCAAGTAAGTTTCACACATATTGTAATGAAGTTAATCTACTTAAAGGCGGTGTGCGTGATTTTTGAGAAACGCTTTGTACAATTATAATTACATATAAATAACAACATAAACCACACTCGCACTCTTTTTGCTACTGTAGAGAGACTAACAAACCCCCCAAATCAAGTTCCTAGTGAAATGCTCTCTGACAACAAATGCAATGAGTTTGCTAAGTTTTTCTCTGAGAAGATCAGTAATATCAGAATGGCAATCAATACGACCTCAAATTGTACTGTGGTCAGTCAGATATCATTGCAACAACCTCAGAAATTAGCCATTCTCTCAGAATTTGACATAATTGATATAAAAACCTTGGAAGAAACAGTACAACATCTTAAAGCATCAACTTGCAGCCTTGACACTCTCCCCACATCTTTTCTCAAAAAGGTGCTTAACTGCTTAGAAACTGACCTCTTAAAAATAGTAAACACCTCTCTGATCACAGGCACTTTTCCAGAGTCATTAAAAACAGCAGTTGTAAAGCCTCTCCTAAAAAAGAGTAACCTAGACAAAACCATACTTAGCAACTACAGACCTATCTCAAATCTTCCGTTTATAAGCAAGATCGTTGAAAAGGTTGTTTTCAATCAGCTGAACAAATTCTTAAACTCAAATGGCTATCTGGACAACTTTCAATCTGGTTTCCGTCAGCATCACAGCACAGAGACAGTGCTCATAAAGATAATAAATGATATTCGCTTAAACTCTGATTCAGGTAAAATATCAGTGCTGGTGCTACTAGATCTTAGTGCTGCCTTTGACACAGTAGATCACATCATACTCTTACATAGACTGGAAAACTGGGTAGGGCTCTCTGGGATGGTTCTCAAATGGTTTAAAACATACCTACAAGGAAGAGGTTACTATGTGAACATAGGTAACCATAAATCTGAGTGGACATCCATGACATGTGGAGTCCCACAGGGTTCAATTCTTGCACCGCTTCTGTTTAATTTGTATATGCTCCCACTTGGTCAAATAATGAAAAAGAACCAAATTGCTTACCACAGCTATGCAGATGACACCCAGATATACTTAGCCCTGTCACCCAATGACTACAGCCCCATTGACTCTCTATGTAAATGCATTGATGAAATTAACTGTTGGATGCGTCAAAACTTCCTCCAGTTAAACAAAGACAAAACCGAAGTCATTGTATTTGGAAATAAAGATGAAACTCTCAAAGTTAACACATACCTTGACTCTAGGGGTCTAAAGACACAAAATAAAGTCAGAAATCTTGGTGTAATTTTAGAGTCTGACCTTAATTTCAGTAGTCACGTGAAAGCGATAAGCAAATCAGCTTACTACCATCTCAGAAATATTGCCAGAATTAGATGTTTTGTCTCAAGACAGGACTTAGAGAAACTTGTTCATGCTTTCATCACCAGCAGGGTGGATTACTGCAATGGACTCCTTACTGGGATCCCCAAAAAGACCATTAGACAGCTGCAGCTCATACAGAACGCTGCTGCCAGAATTCTGACCAGAACCAAAAAATCTGAGCACATCACTCCAGTCCTCAGGTCCTTACACTGGCTTCCTGTTACATTTAGAATAGATTTTAAAGTATTGTTACTCGTTTATAAATCACTTCATGGCTTAGGACCCAAATACATGACAGATATGCTAACTGAATATAAACCTAACAGATTACTCAGATCATTAGGATCCGGTCAGTTAGAAATACCAAGGGTTCACTCAAAACAAGGTGCGTCAGCATTTAGCTTTTATGCCACCTCTAGCTGGAATCAACTTCCAGAAGAGATCAGATGTGCTTCAACAGTAAACACTTTTAAATCTAGATTAAAAACACATCTGTTTAACTCTGCATTTACTGAATGAGCACTGTGCTGCTTCACACTGACTGCACCTTTAACTCAAGTCACTTTTACTCCTGTTTTATTCTTTTTAACATTTTAAACTGTTTTATTAAAATCACATTTATTTTCTTTAATTGTTATTTTAAATTCTCATGTATCTTTGTCTTTATTGTGATCTTATCGTGTAAATCTTATTTTTACTTTTTCTTTTTCTTTTTTATATATTGTTTTCTCATTTCTGTGTAAAGCACTTTGAATGACCTCTGTGTATGAAATGTGCTATACAAATAAACTTGCCTTGCCTTGCCTAAATAATTATCACATATTTTTTGGTGTCATTTTGAATCAACTTAGTTAAAGGCGGGGTGTATAATCTCTGAAAGCCAATGTTGATATTTGAATTAACCTAAATAAACTCGCCCCTTTACCGTAATAGAATCTGGACCTTTTTTTGATAGACCCGCCCCACACATACGCAACCCAGGCAACAATGTGAATTAGTAGACACGCCCCTTACTGCTGATTGGCTATAAGTGTGTTTTGGTACTCGGCCAGACTCCCTTTTCCAAAGCGTTTCTCAAATTCATGCACTCCGCCTTTAAGTTAATGACAAATTGAAAGTGGATTATGCATGACAAAATGAAGTTACATTTACTCAATAATGTGTTCATTTAAAATTACTCAAATTACTCACATTTTATGTTATTTTTGACTCAAATTTTGGATAAAAACAGAAAAAAAATCAAACACTGTAAAACCAAAATAACAGCCTCATGCAAAGCATTCTGGAAACCAAAATATGAAGGAATTCTGCAAAAGGTTGATGAGGATTTCTGGTTCCCAGAATGCTTTGCATGAGGCTGTTATTTTACTTTTTTATGTAAAAACAAAGACTTTATGTTTATGTTTAATGTTTATTTAACTCTATTGCCAGTAAATAACAAACATTTATATTTAGAGTAAGTTACTGACAAACAGCTGCATAACTACAGCAAATGTTTTATAGTGTAGAGTTTACTTATTTTATTTTGTTAAATTTACTAAGGCACATAATCATTTTTTACAGTGACATGGGCCCACATTAAAATGCAAATTAATTTTCTGCTGCTGGTGTTAACATGACACCTATATGATAGCAGCATTATTTAATAGCTATATCTATTTTTTAAATGCTTGCCATAGTAGTTTTCTTTTTTATCTAAGAATACAAGAAAGAGTTTATTGAAATTAAGATGTTGTTGGTAATGCATAACTAGTAATTCATCTGCTTAGTAGCTTTCACCTTTAAAACTCATAAAGCCGACGGCCTTTATTTACATTAGCATGTATTCATATACTCACGCATTTAACAGCCAATGAGCTAACAGTGTACAAAGCCATGTTTATATACATAGGCATATAGTTGAAGCTTTGAAACATGAACAACATAGAAAAGTTTTCCCCCAACTAATGTTGTGTGTTAATGTAGTTGTATTGTTTTGATGTAAAAAAAAATTGCTGTACAAATACTTTATTTTGATTTCTTTGACATAATGCAATAAATAAATATCGATGTAACAATAGCAAATATGCTCCTGTATAGCTTAATGATAAAGCAGCGCAAAAGGGGATTAAACCCAGGGAACACACGTTAAAAAATGTATACCTTGTAATGCACTGTAAGTCACTTTGGAGAAAAGTGTCTGGCAAATGTGTAAATGTAAAATATAGTCCCTAAAAATATTCTTTGAAAAGATAAAAGAGTTCATGAGTGTATTATCTAGCTCAATAACGCTTTACAGCACTGAATAAACCTCATTTATATGTTATTTCAGTTCTGTAATGTTATATGGTAATGGTTAGTTCATGACATGAACTGATATAAATTCACTTATAATGTCTATTAGCTGACAGCAGATGAAGTATTGCAGACGCTGCTGTTTAACATGGAAAACAAACAAACCCAGACTGAAACATTATACTGTGATTAGTAATCTATGTCTAAATCTATGTTACCATGACAATCACAAGGCTCTGTTTCTTCCCAGCTGTATGGACTTTTCTTACAGTATGTGTAATGTAATAATGCTCCTCCAGCCACCAGGGGGCAGTGACGTGTACGAGTGGATGCACACACGCATTAACACATGTCTAAAATTATTTTATTCAACATTCACTGAGCAAATAAAAGTGAAGAATCTCTTTTCTGTTTAATCACAGAGGTTGTGTCCTTTAAACCATGATTTTATCAATCTAAAAAAAAAACAGACATATACTTTAATATCACTGTAAACAAATTAACAGCACAACAGACAAACAGTGACATTATGTCTGCTGTGAACGACTTGCATAAATTAACACTAATTAAAACGAGAAACATTAATTGTCAATAAGCATTAGGAAATATTCTCAAGGTTAATGAAGTTTACTGTAAGCTTATAAATAGACTATAAGTGAGGCATCTCTTCGCTGTTATCTTTTAAATATGCTTCACTAGTCTTCAACTTCAACCTTCAGACACCACATGACCTTCTGCAAAACGTTTCACTGAGAAAATCAAATAACTGAGGACTTGTAATAAATCACGCTTCACTGTGGGACCGTATGACATGATAAAAAGAGAGCAGACATCCCATTTGATGAAAAAGTTTCTTTATTCCCCCTGATACCACGGTAAAGCATTAAATGAGAGGTCATTACACAAATTAATTCATTCAATGGAGCAAAGAAAAAATCCTGTCTAAGACTAGAACTAGTAAGTCAGTGGCTTTGAAGTTTTTTTTTACTAATATTAAATATTGTTTAAATGTATAAATGCTTTTATGCTTTAATAATATTGACCCCAAATAGTTGAATATATGCTAAATAACTTCAAATTGAAAATAAAAATGTAGGAAAAAAACATAACTTTTTATTTTTTATATACATAAATTGTTTATTTAATAGATTCATTTGTATGAAAACCTATCTTTTGTAGCACATAAATGTAGTGTATATTTAGTAATAAAAATTAAAAGTAGTGATGAAAATAATATTAGATCAGTTTTACAAGAACACTGTGCGTACTGTATGTTCATTTATATACTTAACTTTTATCCAAAGTGACTAAAAGTAACTTCAAGTCAAAAAATATCAAGGAAAAGTCAAAACAGTTTAAAAATACAATAAGCATATTTTTTAGAGATGTCAAAGTAGCTTTGAGGTCAATTTGACATCAAACATAATAGGAAGGTTAAGTTGCACTCAAAAAAATGAACTTGGTTGGAGTCAGTTTTACTAAATAATTTCTTGTTCACTTTACTTAACAAACACAAGTAACGGCATATGATTAATTTAACTTAGTAATTTCAACAAAAGACTGTGTCTTGTCAGCTTTACTTCAAAATTATTTGTTCAGCCAATAAAACATTGTTGCGTAAAAGTAACAGTTTAATAAAACCAATACAGACTTGCATCTCATTGGCTGATGATGCTGCAGTGTATTATGGGTAAATTGTTGTTCTGGCAGAATTGTTGTACCCTCTTGCAAAAGTGTAGCATGATTAGATAGGTACCTGAGTAATAAGTGGCCAAGTATTAGTTAATTAACTTGTTCTGATATATTTTAGAACAAAACAAACCAACAAATGGTTTGAAATGTTACATTGCATTTCAAATATGTTTGTGATATGTTTGATAAACTGTAATTAAATAAAGGTTGTATTGAGCAGCTGCACTCTGATTGATTGATTCGTTGTTATGGAGTTATTAAATCATTTTTTTTTCATCAATTAAATGTTCCATAATAGTGACTTTACTAGGATTTCTTTAGTCCATGTAACATTTAAATTGTCAATTTTACAAAAACTTTTTAGTAAATACAACTTTACTTAACTTACAACTTTGACATTACTTAACAAAGCTATGTGGAACCCACTTGACGAAGTTTTTTTAAGTAAATCCAACTTTTTATTTTTTTGAGTGTGGGTATATTTGTAGCAATAGCCAACAATACATTGAGGGTCATAATTATCATTTTATGCCAAAAATCATTAGGATATTGTGTAAAGATCATACTCCATGAAGATAGTTTGTGAATTTTCTACTGTAAATATATATATATATATATATATATATATATATATATATATATATATATATATATATATAAACATTTTATCATTAGTAATATGTGTTGCTGAGGATTTTATTAGGACAACTTTAAAGACAATTTTGTCTTTATTTTGAACTTTTGGTTACACTTTATAATAAGGGTCCATGAACTGTTTTGGGGGGAAACAATGCTAAGAGTACAATAATAGCACACTGTAATTGATACATATAATCAAGTTAGGTTGACAAAATATAAACATTTGAAATGGTGTAGAAAACCTTCCCATATGTTTCTTTGTTGACATTAAAGACTGTATCAGAAAAACATGCGGTATATCAAAGGCGAACCAGATTCTGTACTTCAGTGCAAATTTATCTGTCACTTAAAATTGAAGCAGCCAAATTATGTAGATGTCAATATTGATAGGTTGCATGACAACTGTAAGACTTGAAATGTCAATATTTTGAAGACATTTTTGTATAATAAACAGTTTTGGTTCGGCATCTAATATGCATTGTAAAATCAGGTTCCTAAAACAAAACCATCTGAGAATTACTGCTAAAGTGTTGTGTAACTTAACATGACCAATCATGGAAAAGACCAGTCACATGGATGACACTGTTAGAAGATAAAAAACCCTGATAAGAAATCAGATTTACAAATGAAATGAACAATTCTAAACACTAAAGATGTGCAGGACCCAACACACTGTAAAAAAAAAGTTGAATAAACTTAAAATATTTAAGTCAACCTATTGAACACACATTTTAAGTAAACTCAGCTAACAAGGACCAAAGTCCATCCAACTTAAAAAATTGCGTTAACATCACAAGTTGTCACAACATAACTATGTTCAAAATAGTTTTCAGATTAATCAGTTTGGCAAATTGGATAAATGAGCTGGACAAAAACTTACATATCTATAAAAATTATATTTGTTAGCTGGATGATTGTGCTTATTTCATTCAGTAAAAACATATTAATAAATTGAACCCTCAACAAAAAATCTTTGTTCAATTTACTTAATTATCTTTGTTGAAAGAACAATTTTGAAGTTGGATTTTTTTACAGTGCAGAGGAACGTGTTATTTCTCATTTAAACTTGGGAGACAAAATAAAGACCTTTATTTATTCAAATATCATACAGTATGTTGTGTCCTAAAAACACTTAAGTAACATATAAATACATAAAAATACAAGAGACAACTGCTGACATACAGTAAGAGTAAGTTGGTTTCATAGTTCATTAAGTCTCCCTTTGTTCTTCATTTCATCTCATTGGAGAAACAATATGAGAAATAAAACATTTTCTCTTTATAATGTCTATAACATCTTTTTTTTTTTAAGCAAAATGTCACTTTTTGGGACGTGACAGTGTTTGTGCACCCTTAAGATTTATGTTGTCATGGAAAAAACATCTTAAAGTTTCCACCCCTGTGTATCTCCATTTTTGTCCCTTTCCTGCACACGGCAGTGTCCTCCATAAGCCCGATGTGGTTGAAGAACTGAAGACTACGGGCCGCTGAGCTCAACTGGCTTCAATTACAGATGCTCACAATTACAGAGTGAAGGAACAGGGCTGGGCAGAACGTGCCAAGCACAAACACTGCCTGGATCACAGGAGGAGAAGGAGGGCTAAACGCTACCATCCTCTCCTATCCAACCACTCCTGGGTTATTTTGGGACCTGTGTAGTTTTAGATACTAAGTAGAATTTAGGAACTGTAGTTATTGGGTAGGACTACATTTGAGATTTGTCTTTAAATCTGAGGTGAGATTTCAGTCAGCGCTTCTTAAGCCGAATCCACTGAAAATGTTTCCCTCCAGAGTTGTAAAATGCATATTAGCGAAGTCATTCTGAAGGCTATTAGCTCTTATGATTGAATGAGCCATAGGCGCAGATTCTTCGATTTGCTGTGTTTACATCAGAGGATTTTTGTGTTTGTTTACCGTGGTGTGTCATTTTCCCTAAACAGCCATTTACTGGGCCACATGATTTGAATAAGTGGATCGCATAGCTATTTGCTTGCAGATTACATCAAACTTCATTTAAGGCAAATAGCACAGGGCAATCTAATGCAAGCTACACACACACAAAAACCATGGTTAAAGACAACCAGTGTGCATTTGTGTAAAGGAAATCTGCGCTTCGAATGCATTTGAGTTATTAACTCAAAAATAAATGCGGCAAAAAAACAATGCCATGTGTCACGACTCAGAAGTTTCATTGCTCATGAGGCCTAATGGTGTTCTCGGTTGTTTCTCTGCAGTATTTATTAACATTGTCTTTATATATTCATTGAGAGAAATAAAAACAAAAGTTGTCACAGAGACAGTACATTTTAAAAAGGTCCTAATATGTACCACTTGGTACTGATTTGTACCTATGAGGTACCAATACACACATTTTAGTGTCCTTTTTGAAAAGGTACCGCCCCATTGACAACTTTTGTACCTACTTGTGCCTTTTTCTGACTCTTAATCTGAATTATTTTACCAGAAAATTGCATGGAAACCCGTTGCACTAAATAATACTATTAAAGTGAACAAAAAATAGTACATTTACATAAAGTTATTATTATTATTATTATTATTATAATGAATTGCTCTGTCTAACATCTCTACATAGTTAAATGATTTCAAAGATTTTCTTTTAATTTATTTATATTACGTTTGGTGTTATAAATAAGTCAGTCATTAAATAAACTTGATTCTCCACATAAACACACACAAAAACTGCACTTTTGACATGCATTGTCAGTACTGTGGAGAGAAATAAAACATTAAAATGTGCTGATCATGTAAGAAAACACTGATGACCTGAACAGTGACTTCACAAAATTATCATTTACAACAAAACAACATTATAAATATAATAGCTTAAAGGCGGGGTGCATGATTTTTGAAAAACACTTGAGTTGAGCCGAGTACCAAAACACACTTGTAGCCAATCAGCAGCAAGGGGTGTGTCTACTAACCAACATCGTTGCCTGGGTTGTGTATTTGTGGGGCGGGTCTATCAAAAGAAGGTTCCGATTCTGTTGGGGTAGGGGCGTGTTTGTTTACGTGATTTCACATATCAACATTGGCTTTCCGAGATCATGCACCCCGCCTTTAAACCTCTATGACATTTTATTAACACATATTTAAGTATTTAAAGTTCTTATCAGTTCTTATTCTGTGAAAAAGCTTAAATAATCAGAATATTCAAGTGCAAAGGATTGTGGGTATTCATCATAACATGTACTAATCTTTTTTAAGATTGTTTACTTTAATGTTTTAGTTTTATGCATTTTGTATGCTTACAAGTTTAATGAACTAAGATTTTTGAGTATAGCTCAAAAACACAAGATATTAAGTGATGTTTACTTCATTGTTTAGGAATATGCAGTTTAGTTATAAAAATTTTTGACAAAAGCTTGTATAATTTGATCATTCATTTGCTCATTTTATCTTACTCTGCTCTTGTATAGCTCAGTGGGAAAGCATTGCATTAGTAACGCAAAAGGTCAAGGGTTCAACACAACCAGGGAACACACATACTGGAAACTGGAAATTATACTTTGTGATGAACTGTAAGTCACTTTGGATAAAAGCGTCTGCCGAATGCATAAACGTAAACATCATATTGATATGGAAATCAACTTAATTTATGTAGAAAATAAGGGCAAAGACTAATGTACAAATAAGATATCTGTTAAAGACGGGGTAATTATAGAATAATTGTGACAAATTAAAAGTCACTGTGTAAAAAAACATGTACATTAACATTTAGACATTTACGCTTTTATCCAAAGGGATTTACAAAGATTAGCAAACAATAAAGCGATGTGACATAGGGAGGTAATAGTACAAAAAGTGCTTATTATAAGATTTTTTTTATTATTCCAAAACACAATACCTGTTTAAAGAAAGAGTACTTTTTAATTTATAAAGATAGAAGAGATAGAAATGCGGTCAATAAGCATTTTTTGGAAGAGATGGGTTTTTAATTGTTTTTTTTTTTAAATGTTGCAAAACATGTTTAAGAATATGTTGTTCAATATATAAATAATCTATACATAAATCTAATTTATCATACATTTTGTGTTATTACACCTCAGAAAAATAAGTATTTAAATTGTATCATTTTGAAAAGTTTGAAAACAACTGTTGTATATGAACTGACTGGACTTCATCGCCAAAAAAACATCCAAACAATTTCTGATCTCAGTGTCATGACCTTATTGGTTGTAATCCAGACGTATCAGTCTGCACTCACTACTCAACATCTGGGTTTGGTGGGGAATCCTAAATGAAGGGCGGGACGATACCATTTCTGATGACAGGCGTGATTGACAACTACACACCAACACTATTTCTCGATCTCTGACTAATCCCATGATAATTTCGACAAACCCAGCACAACTAGAGACTTAATGCTAAACATGTTTTGGTAAGTGTTTGTAAAGTCTCGTATAACTTTTACGTATCCCTGAAGCATCCAGGAGCACCCCCACTTTTAAAGTGGCACAGTCCATTTTAAAGCGATATCAGCCGACTCCACGCTTGCAAAGTAAAGCGCGACGCTTTCTTGAGGTTCACATTGGAGAATAACATGCCATCGACGCGGTGAACGCATTCAAGGCTCAAATCCGCTGTTTTGCACAAGAAAACACCACGAAAGCTTTAAATTTGCTTAGGAAAACAGCAAGCGGTTCTTGAAAGACGCAAGTGTGGATGTAACTGTTGCACTTTGAATACAGGTAGGTGTGCGGTGATACATTGTAACGCTAAACGCGCGATCCGCGAGTAGTCGTGCGATTATTAAATCTGAGCTGAGCGAGTAAATAACACGGTATACATGACTGCAATCATAAATGTATGGAGTGGAAATCCAATGCACGCTTCTTTTGTGGCAAAAAAGGGAAAATAACGCGTAGTAGCGTAGTAAATGGGAGAAGAGATCGTTGTATTGGTTTTGCTGGAAAAAGATTGTGTTTGATGTGGTCAATAAAGCCAGCAAGAACAAAGGGGGGCATTAAAATCAGTGTTTGACCAAAAGGGGGTAAATATCCGTGTATTTGTGCTGTGCAATAAGAAATGCATTAAAAATCGCCAAGCCCTCAGTGTTTCTCGTGCCCGATACACAATAGATGATTATTACAGTCTCGACTGTTGGTGGTCGTGCCGTGGATGCATCTAACACATGCAGATGTCATTTCAAATGTAAAGTTAACATGATCAAAGACTGCAGTAAAGGCTTGTGATTAAAGACAAAATGCCTGTCGATCGGTAGCGAGGTATTTATCTGGAAAGGAAAGGTAATGATATGCGCTATATTTGAGCTGTTTGTCTGTCACATCTGTAACCAGCCCAGTCACATGACTCAAATATTGTTTTTCTCAGGGAATACGACCCAAAAGTTGCATTTATAATTATTTATGTATAAATCAAACGTGTAGACTTATTGCGCGTTTTAACATTGCGTTTTTCTCGCTGCTTTGCGTTGCGTGGGTTAGGGTTGTGATATTTGCGCGGAGATCTCTCGGATTGATGGCTCTGAATCAGATCTGATCATTTATTTGGAGTCGGGTTTGTATTTGACCCGTGCGTTAGTGGAGATGAGAGGGGCTGTGGCTGCGCGTAGCAGCGGGCTCAGGGATGCTGTCTCCCGGGTTGAGATTGCACTGAGCTCCGCTGGGTGATGCGAGATGATGGAGGAGGGAACCCACAGCAAACGGACAAATGTGCCACCAAATGTCAAATACAAACATTTTGGACGTTATATTTCGATTTTCTTTCCCATGCGCATTTATCGTGATATCCCGCGGTAAGCAGCTGGATTAATAAATTGAATAGTTAATTAGTTTGCGTATAAACAAATTTAAATGTAGGAAAATAATGATCTGTAGGTTACCCTGTTTGTAATTTGTCTACTCCTCTACCTTTACACGTCACTATATACAATATAGATCGATAGATATATTACCTCTGTAGGTGTATATTTCCTTTAATTTGGGATAATCATATGTATTGAAGGCTAAAATATAGATGGCATATACATTTGGTTGTGTTTTGATCCTTCTGCGCCTGTGTAAAATTGAAATTTTCTTGAAGCTAGATGAACTGGATTCATGGGAATATTGGTGCATAAAGCAACAACATTGGCCACTGTAAAAATAGAAAGTTGCATTAAAATGAGCAGACTGTATTGTTGTTGTGCTTCTCAATGATGTTGACATGTATGCATTAGAAGCTGAATAATAATCCACATTTCTTATATTTCACCCTCATTGCCAAAGCAACAGTGAATGCACATCAAGACCGCTGTGTGTAAGAGGCATGTGTCTTTAGAAAAGAAAGCCATAAGTACTCTCCAGGTAGTACATATGGAGAAAATGAGTCTTTGAATTGAAGCATTATTAGATAAGATGATGGTCTGATTAGATCAGTGCTGGTTTATGAATAACCCGTCTTCATCAATAGAAGCACAGTTCCTCTGACCTTGCTGTGATCATCTCTATATCAACACACACTCAGCGTCTGTCCTCTTTCATCAGGGCTCGTGCTATTTAGCTGTTTGTTTGATAACCATCGGCCGAGCACCTGAGATTAAATCTTAACCGTAAATCTCGGCTGTGATTTGCTCGTCCAAGGTTTCTCAAAAGCCGGATGTTATTGTCCAGGATGGCCCGGCCTTGTGTTGTGAAAAATCGGCCCTGTATCCTTGAATGGGATTGTAGTGCTGAATAAAAACCCCAGCGTTTTGCTCTCATCCTGTGAGTAAGCCTACAACTGCCATGTGGAGTCACTACTGCTGCGAATCACTGAACAATAGTTACTGTTCTCTCTCTCTCTTTCTTGTGTATGGGTTCAGACAGGTTGGTGTTGCTTTTAATGTTAAAAAAAAGTTTAAGTATGCAGTTTCAGAGGATATAGTCAGGAGGTTATATATGTGTCCTGGTTTTTGAGTAGTGGAGACGTTGTTGGCTTCGGGTGACCACCGTAATAACTAAATCATCCTGCCATGTTTAATATGTGGATTCTGAGGTCACGGTGTTTTATAGTTGTTTTGCATTTTCACAGGAAACTACAAAGCCATAGAGACAAGAATAGATTGAAAATTGTTATATTTAAGAAGTTTCCTGTTTTTATTTTTCGGGCTGCTTTTAAAAGGATTGTTCAATGAAAAATGAAAATGTCCCCAATAATGGTATTTGCCTAATGCCATCCTAGATGTATATGCCTTCCTTTCTTCAGCTGAACACATTTAGAGTTATATTTAAGGTGGATTGTGTAAGTTTTAGAAGGATCTCTAGACAGAAATGCAATATAATCTACATAACTATATTATCAGTGATGTATAAAGACCTTACATAATGAACTGTATTGTTTTTATTACCTTACAATGAGACATTTTTATCTACATACACTGCGATTCTCCTTACATGGAAGTTGCCGCCAGTGATGCACGGGTCAATGTATAAACAACCCGCACCCGACTGACGTTTTCAACTAACCCGCCCACAACTCGGGCCGCAAAAAATAAAAAATGCCGCCATGTTTTCTTTAATAGATAAACTGCTCTACAGAGGGTGTTTCGTCCCTACATTGTCTCAGACGACAACATGTTTGTCCTTTGGCGGCTACCATATACGTTTTGAAATTGAGGGGGGAGCTGTTAGTTGCAATTCACAATCTCACCACTAGATGTCGCTAACATTTACACACATCACCTTTAAAAATATCCTGGCTTTTCATAGCTTTTTGACAGCATTGAATAGTGCTGATTCTGTTTGAAGCCCAGTCGTAATCAGAAAAAGGAATCCTTATGACTCCAGTGGGTTAATATATGTTATTTGAAGTGAAGCAAAATGTTTGAAGCCAAATGAAGTGCCACTCTAACATATTATATATATATATATATATATATATATATAATATATACACATTACATAGCATTAAGGTAAGAAATTACAGGGTAATTTTAATTTTCAGTGAACTTAGTGAGCCTATTCCTTTAAACAATACAACATTGTCAAAAGCACAAATTAAATTTCGATTTCGGCCTGTGAGCACCACCAGCAACACCCCACCGATCACCCAGAATTCCATAGTTACCACATAGCAACACCCTGCTGATCACCCAGAACTCCTTATTCACCACACAGCAACACCCGGTCAACCAACAGAAGTCCTTAGTTACCACAACACCCTGTCAACCTCCCAGAACTCCTTAGTTACCACATAGAAACACCCTGTCAGCCAACAGAACTTTATAGTCACCACATAGCAGCACCCTGTCAACCACCCAAAACTCCTTAGTTACCACATAGCAGCACCCTGTCAACCACCCAAAACTCCTTAGTTACCACATAGAAACACCCTGTCAGCAAACAGAACTCCATAGTTACCATATAGAAACACCCTGTCAGCAAACAGAACTCCATAGTTACCACATAGCAACACCCTGCCGATCACCCCAGAACTCCATAGTTACCACATAGAAACACCATCTCGACCATCCAGAACTCTATAGTCACCACATAGAAACACCCTGTCAACCAACATAACTCCATAGTTACCACATAGCAACACCCTGTCGACCACCCCAGAACTCCATAGTTACCACATAGCAATACCCTGTCAGTCGGAGCAGATGGTGTAGTGGGCAGTGCTTCGACACATGGTGCAGACACACATTTGGCAACCCGAGTTCGAATCCCGGCTCGAGGTCCTTTGCCGATCCTGTACCCCTCTCTCCACCCTACACTTTCCTGTCGTCTCCTATCATACTATCTATCTAATAAAGGCAAAAACGGCCCAAAAATATAACTTAAAAAAGAAACACCCTGTCAACCAAAAGAACTCCATAGTTACCACATAGAAAAACCCTGTCAACCAAAAGAACTCCATAGTTACCACATAGAAAAACCCTGTCAACCTACAGAACTCCATAGTTACCACATAGAAACACCCTGTCAACCACCCAGATCTCCATAGTTTCCACGTAATCACACCCTGTCGACCACCCAGAACTCCATAGTTACCACATAGAAACACCCTGTTGACCACCCAGATCTCCCTAGTTACCACATAGTTACGCCCTCTCGACCACCCAGAACTCCATAGTTACCACAGAGAAACACCCTGTAAACCACCCAGATCTCCCTAGTTAACACATAGTTACGCCCTCTCGACCACCCAGAACTCCATAGTTACCACATAGCAACACCCTGTCAACCTACAGAACTCCATAGTTACCACATAGAAACACCCTGTCAACCACCCAGATCTCCATAGTTACCACGTAGTTACACCCTGTCGACCACCCAGAACTCCATAGTTACCACATAGAAACACCCTGTTGACCACCCAGATCTCCCTAGTTACCACATAGTAACGCCCTCTCGACCACCCAGAACTCCATAGTTACCACATAGCAACACCCTGTTGACTACCCAGAACTCAATAGTTACCACATAGAAACACCCTGTCAACCAACAGAACTCCATAGTTACCACATAGCAACACCCTGTCAACCATCAGAACTCCATAGTTACCACTTAGCAACACCCTGTCGACCACCCAGAGATCCTTAGTTACCACATAGCAACACCCTGTCAACCAACAGAACTCCATAGTTACCACATAGCAACACCCTGTCGACCACCCAGAACTCCTTAGTTACCACATAGCAAGCAACAGCATGTCAACCACCCAGAACACATGGGGGCAATACAGGCAGTCACCAACACAAGCTGTTTTAAAAATGTTTTAGATTGTGTTGCATGCTTGCAGCGATGACACTGTACTGAACGTGTGCTCTCAACACTTTGCAGCACTTAAAATTGTTTGAGACCCGAAAGGGAAAAAGTCAACAAAAAATCTGACCCTGACCTCACAGGATGAGACTCGCAACTAAAACAACACAAAGAGGAAGTAATCAGAGGACACATGCAGGTTGCTTAACTGTCTCGTATGACCCTTAAAGCTCATATAGCGCAGGGTTACAGAACTGCACACATTATTATTATTATTATTATTATTTGGTGTTACTGATTTGTATGTATGCTGAATTTGGCCAGTTGTTAACTCGGTGGATTTGTGGTCACTTGCAGACTCTTATAGTCAGGGCTGAATCTTGCCAACAGATACAGCATATGATATTTGCCTGGAGCTCTGTCAGTTATATCAGATGGCTTAGATTTTATTCGACTTTTTTCTTTTAAAACAATATTTTGGTAAAGGAGAAGGAAACAGGCATGGAAGGAATGTTTAAAAGTTCACATCAGCCGTTCAACTTCCATCCATTGGTTTGTTTTATTTTAGGGCTGTCGATCAATTAAACATTGTAGTCAAGTTAATAATGTAACTTAATCACAGGTAAATGTACAAAGAATTTGTTAAGAAAACTTTCCAAATGAAGATAAAACATTGCATTATTGTGTTACATGAGCAAATTATTCAATAGCAATCTAAGAAATGGCTTTAGAGGCTAATATATTGTTATATTCATTAAGTCTAATAAATATACTACTGAACACAATCACATTAGTTGACTTTTATGTGGAAAGGGTTCTTGTATTTTATCTGTACTGTTTATTGCAGTCTGTAATTTATGCCTCTCCATCGCCATCTCTGTTTAAAACATGAAATTGCAGCCTATTTTACGTAATCTACTTTATGCGAGTTGAAGTCAAATGACGTAAAAGTGTAATTTTCCATGAAAGGGTACCTGACAGCTCACACATTATAAAAAATGGTTATGCACTTACCTTTGTAAATCAGGGACTTGTAAGTGGACAGTTCTGCATACTCGTTTTTATATACTTGCTCAATATTTTTAACCCTAAAAGTTACAGATTGCATCTTTATTTGTTCAACACTAGTGATGTATATTCCTGTTTTTTGTGTTGTGTCTTCAAGGCGTCGATTTTCATGTAAAAATCTTTGTGCTTGCTTTGTGTTCTGTTTCACTCCATCCCTTTCAACACATCATGTGTAATCGGTTGCTTAAAGAGATTTTGACGTTTATCTTAAAAATGATATTTGTTGTTGTTTAATGTATTGCTACATAGGTCATGTACTGATGAAAGTCTACAGTTTCCCATGCATTTTCCATGTTTATGTAACTGGGTGGTGGCGAGCATGTTCCTTCACATGAAAACCTTAAAAACCCCACAAGCGATTAATGTTCATGTTTATATGATTCGATAAACACTGCTGGTCATTTCAGTCATGCATATGAATAGTTGAGCAAGCAACATATGACGTTTATTGAATTAGGGTTACGGTTAGGTTAACCCTAACCCTAATTCTACTGCCTTATGTTTTTTTTTTTTGCTGTGTTTCAGTGTGTTGCCCTGTGTGATATAATTTGTCTTATATTGTAAAATGAGAGATTTGGATTGTTTAATCTCTCTTGCTTTTAATCAAGAGTCGTTGACCATCATTAAAGACGTGTACAAGAGTGCAATCCTGTATTGTTAGTCCTATATAAGATTGGCCTAGTGATCTAGTGATGGTCTCTCGCCCCCCTTTTTCTCTCTCACTCACACAAAAAATAAATAAAAACTTCAGCAGTTTCTCTTCCCATAAAATGTATGATCGTAATCTTATTTTCCTGTAAAAGCATAATAAATACAAATTTTATGGAAGATTTGAACCTTTGTTGAGACTGTGGATTTGGGGTCACTTAAAAGGATAATTCTGTCATCATTTACAATTAATGATTAATAAATCATCATTTGAATACAAATGAAGATATATGGGGCACCATTGACTTCTATAGTAGGAAAAATAATACTATGGAAGTGAATGTTGCCCCAGATCTTTTTGGTTAATAACATTTTTCAAATATTTTAATTTGTATTGAGCAGAAAAAAATGAATACATAGGTTTTAGGGATGCATAACGATTAATCTATAGCAGAATACAAGTTTTTGTTTACATTAGGGCTGGGTATCGATTCAGATGTTCCAGATCGATTCAATTTTGATTCACAAGCTATCAAATCGATTCTCCTTTCGATTCCGATTCTCGGATCGATTTTTATGCTCGATTCTCGATTTGACCCAATGAATATAGATTAAATACAAATTCTATATTTATAAAAAAGAACGGTGAACATACGTTTACAAGTGGGTAATTAATAAAAAGAAATTAAGAGCCACAAACTTGTATATTAAACTCATTTATTTTAGGTACACTTGGGTACATTAAAACAGAACCCATCTCTAATTTTCAAACGCATACAATTATGTTAAATACAATACAATTTTGATGCAAGATGAAAAATGTATGCTGAAAAAAGTCAAAACACTCGCATTCTTTGATCAAACAGGATCAGGTTATTTCATAAAATAAAAAATCGATCCGTGGTCTTTGAGAATCGATTTTGAAACGACCACGTAAAAAAAAAACAATGAATAATCGAAAAATCTATTTTTGCCCAGCCCTTGCTTACATCATATATTTGTGTGAACTGTGTATAATAATTATGTATATAAATATGCACACATGCATGTATAAATGTAAGAAAATATATATATTTATATATTACCTGTAAGTATTTATATTTATTTCAATTATACATAAATGTAAACATTTCTTAAATATATACATGCATGTGTGTGCATTTATTTATACAAAGTTATTATACACAGTTCACACACACATATGAAGTAAACAAAAACTTTTATTCTACTATAGATTAATCGTGATTAATCGTTATGCATCCCTAAAATTGTCATTTTTCAGTAAACTATTCCTTTAAAGTCAAAATTACTTACAGCTATGGCCTTTATCTTGCCTTATATTACAGTTTTTGTTCGTGCTACAATACCACACTTTTTTGTGCTTTTTTAAATGAGTGGCATTTTGGTGCCTTGCCGTGCTGGCGTAGTAAAATATCTTAGGCATATAGTTTTTTTTACCAGGCTTTGACATTCAAAAGCATTTAGCGAATTCTCCATAGCACAGCAGACAGGTTTAAAGCTACTTTCATCATATAGCTATTAAAATCTGAACAGAAACAAATGGATATCTTGCGTGTTATTGATATTTCGTGGCATTTGATTCACCCGACTGTAGCGAGTGTTTTTTTTTTTTAGTCCAGCTTTTTCTCTACAAAACCACGAGTTCTCTCGTTCCTTTCCTCGTTCCCTGCTTTCACCAGTTTTTTTATATCTGTCCTCGACTCTATCTGATAGTCCAGCATCTGAGCAAACTGATTGATGTGCTAATTCAGCACTTGATAAACAGAGGAGCAACAGTGAGCTAACATTAGCACCAGAAAAACACGTCTGATAGATCGCTTTATTTCACCTGGGTGTTGTAAAACTGTACGGGGGCGTGTGTGCGTGTGAACCCACCGCTGGGATGTTTTATGGGCACAACAGCGCTCATCTCAACTGGCTTCTTGTTTACAGTTGGGTCTGGGCAGAAAGGTCACAGGGAGCGTTTGTCAAAAATATGATGTGTTTGAAAAATTGCAGAGTGCCGGATCGTCAGTCACATTCTCAAATAAATATTTGTTTTGGGTGGTGAAATGGCATAAATCTGTTGTGACTCCTCAAATACAGCAAGCTTTGATGTGGTGATTGACATTAATGCTTTATTTTGAGATATTTTGGATCTCATTTCTCTGTGTTGATGGGAAATATTAAAATTATTTAACTTTGAAATTCTTTAGTGTTTGCAAAGTTGTGTGACCACCCGTTGAGTGTTTAACATTAGGAACACAGCTAGAAGAACCACAGTACAGATTGTTAAATATTTGTGTGTTTAATTTGTTATGTTAAGACCTGCAGGAAAGCTTAGATTAGCAGATACTATTATCTCTCTCTCTCTCTCTAAAACACACATTCTCTCTCTCTCTCGCTTTTTCTTTCAATCTCTCTCTCTTTCTCTCATTCTGCAAAAGCATTGAGATTTTCCAGTGGCACCAGCCGGCGTCCACTGTGCTAATGAAATTACAGTGATTGCTGTTCAATAGCTTCTCCTGCAAATCAGGGAATGTATTACAATACATCATTATAATACAATGAGCAAGGATTTTTAGGAACCTGAAGGCTGCAATGATTTTTTCCCAACATTGTTTGCCACGTTGAATTACTGGAATCGGATATTTCAGAGGTATCTGTTATTAGATAGGCGCTGTGTAATTGGTATCTTTCTTGTTTTACTCTGCAGGTTGTGGTTGAATTAACAAACAGATTATTTAAATAATTAAAAAAGGAAGACATATGAATCACACGTTTTATTTATACTAGCATGGACATTGATTGAGTACAGTGTGTAGTTGCTAAAGGGGTCTGAAAGTTGCTAGTTTGACAACACTGAACAGAACTGAATCACTTTAAAGGTGCCAAAAAAATGCATTTTAATAATCTAATCTGTTAAATTGTTCACTGATATCTACATAGAAGGTTTGTGACTTTATTAAGTGTAAAAATGATCCAGAGTCAGTTTTTCATGTCCATTTACAACCCTAGGATTTGCCTTTATAATGAAATGGTCTATTATTACCATATTTGGAAGGGTCATGAATAATAATGTTGAGCTCTGCTCTGATTGGCTGTTTCTCCTTCAGTAGCTCTGTGTGTGTGTAAACAGATCTTATGTTTGAGTCTGTATCAGATTTTGAGGAATAATCAATTGTTTAGAGATTGTTAATGGACGTTTCTGAGTGGTAAGTTTGTTTGTTTTTCAGTATGGATCTGCAAAACGTAACTGTAATGTCAATAGTAGAACTTCAGCTTAAACAATAGCATATAGCATTAACTAGCATATAGCGCTAACTCAGAAGTCACAACTTTGTTTTAAGCATTGTAAATTTTAACATTGTACTTAATTTAATGTGTAATTTTATGTTGGGGCGTACATCTGGACTGTTACGTCACAGTTGGTGTTATGTTGGGATTGGTCTGTTTTCCAGCAGTCTTTTGTATGCACAAGGTTTACATAAAAATAAGGAAACAAACACGTTTGAGGCTCATGATATGTCATTACCATGCATGTACAGAGCTCTTATAATTCATCTATGCCTACATAAAAACAGTTTTACATCTATGCCTTTAAATAGGTGTCCCCTTTTCTTGCCATTGGTCAATCAGTTAGGAAGTCTCACCCCATAAGAACATTGGTTCACCCACAGTTGCTTTGTCAGGCCTTAATGGAAGTTTTGATAGCACAGCGGTGTTATCACTTTTCTGTTATACTTGTTGACTTTTAGTATCTCTGTAGGAACGGGTTAGGAGAGCATTTGAAAGGCTCTGTAGATGCTGCTGAATTGTGGTTTAAGTAAAGCTGTGTTCCTCCACTGCCAAATGTGTCCAGGTCTTTCTCTTCTGCAAGCAACACCTGATGTTTGTTATTTTTTAAATACTTTTATGGTTGAAAATCAACAGTTCAGGATGCGATTGATTATTTTTACAATGAAAGTTTATCTGTTGGCACCATCGTCAATACAATACATGCAAAAATCAATACACGCAAGAGTCATGGTCTGATATCGGAAATAATGTTATTTCATCAACCTGTAAGAGTAGAATGCAATAAGATGTTTCCAAACATTCTCAATTTCTTTAGTTTTTCTCAAAATTACAATTTGTTGAAAGAACCAGAACTGTTAAGTGAAAACGTAACTGAAACCAAAATCGTTAATTTCTTTACAATTCCCTATCTCGCTCTGCTTTCTAATTAACAAATGCGTTCGGGATTATCACTTGCAATGACCATAAAGGTTTATTGACAATCTATTGAGTGAAAGGATTGGGAATGACAAGGAATGGCACCAACAGAAGCCACTTGATCAATAAATGCCCTCTCCAGCTGTCAAACACCGGCCAATGAGTCAGCAAAGCTTTTAAACGAGGACCAGGCAGGGATAGATTGGGTCTAAATGTTTGGACAACTTTTAGAAATTAAAATGAAAAACTACTTGGACCTTCAACTAGTTCAAAACTACTTCTTGCAACTTTTGGTGCAAAACACTTCTAGCATTATAAGAAAAATGATATGACCTATCTAATGCAATTAAACGTTTAATGATAAGACATTTCTCTCTCCACATAATCTTTAAAAAAAAACTCACCCAGGCATTTTTTCTCTTCTCTATTGCAGACATGAACCACTGAGACGGCGAAAGACAAAAAGCCTGGAATACACTTGAGGGAAGAGCGCCGTCTCATCCCACCACATCAGAAGGTTTGCAATCATGAAGTCATTGTGGCTACTGGCATTTTTCTTCTCCGTTTTGACCAGGACCAACGTGGCTTTTCCCATGTCTCCTACTGAACTCCCTGAAGTTAGCGGGACCTTCAGGGTTAAAGACACAAGCCTGACACACCTCACGGTGCACCGCAAAACCGGCGAGGTCTTCGTCGGAGCGATAAACCGTGTCTACAAGCTCTCTGCCAATCTGACCGAACAGCGTTCGCATCAAACGGGACCTGTGGACGACAACGCCAAATGCTACCCGCCTCCCAGCGTTCGAACCTGCACGCAGAAGCTGGAGTCCACAGACAATGTCAACAAATTGCTGCTGGTCGATTACGCTGGCAACCGACTGGTAGCTTGTGGAAGCATCTGGCAGGGCGTGTGCCAGTTCCTGCGGCTGGAAGATCTCTTCAAGCTCGGTGAACCACATCACCGTAAGGAACACTACCTCTCGGGAGCCAAAGAGTCCGATGGGATGGCTGGAGTCGTGGTGGGAGAGGACGATGGAGATTTGAAGAAGAAAAAGAAAGGTGGCAGTCGCCTCTTCATTGGCGCGGCCATCGATGGCAAATCTGAGTATTTTCCCACCTTATCCAGCCGTAAACTGGTGGCTGACGAGGAGAGCGTGAATATGTTTAGCCTGGTCTACCAGGATGAGTTTGTTTCCTCACAGATCAAGATCCCTTCAGACACCTTGTCTCAGTATCCCGCGTTCGATATCTACTACGTTTATGGCTTCTCCAGCCGCACATACATTTATTTCCTTACTTTACAACTAGACACCCAGCTCACCCAAGTGGACGCGACGGGGGAGAAGTTTTTTACGTCAAAGATTGTACGCATGTGCTCCAATGACACGTTGTTTTATTCGTACGTAGAGTTCCCGCTTGGGTGCACCAAGGACGGCGTGGAATATCGACTTGTTCAAGCTGCGTACAAGCACCGGCCAGGGAAGATACTGGCTCAGGCTCTCGGCTTGTCTGAGGACGAGGATGTCCTGTTTGTCATCTTCTCGCAAGGTCAGAAGAACAGGGCTAACCCACCCAGAGAAACGGTACTATGTCTGTTCACGCTGCACCAGATCAACCTGGCCATGCGAGAGAGGATCAAGTCGTGTTACCGTGGTGAAGGAAAGCTGTCTTTACCGTGGTTGCTGAACAAGGAGTTGCCATGCATTAACACTGTAAGTCAAAAATTCACTTTTTGTAATAAGCTAAATGTTTGTAAAAGTGAAACATGTTCCCAAACATCCTTACAGATTTCTGGAATAGGTTTTTTCTTTGATGCAATTACGATTAGATTCGATACAATTCATTTATGGATACTTTAATATTATGTACCTAGTTAAGCATTTTTAATAACTAACGAATGCCACAAAAATATATAGCATGCACGTTTAATTAAACTCTTTAAAAAACAATCTCTGTCCCAGTTAGGACATTTACAACAACAAACTAAGAAAAAATAGACTTTTTTTATAAAAATAAAATAATGATGCAACTGTCAAAGTCTTTAGTGTTTCAGCTCGTGCTGGCAAAGTTTTTTTGCCAATCTGTTTGTCCAATCTATTTTCCAAATACAAAATATTTCCAAACCCATGATTTGCGTGTTTTTGTGCATTGCAATCACTGCTGACACTAGCACACAAAAATAAACGAAAATGCACGCTTTGGCAGAAATATGTAGATGGACGTTACGTCAAAGAATGAGGACGTGGAGAGCGTCCAAATATAGGTACCTACCTCATATCGATATTTTATGGGTGGCATTAAAGCATCATATCGTTAAAAATTTAACCGATGCATCGATCCATATCGATGTATTGTTACACCCCTACTATAAAGTTCACTCTCGATCCAGATGAACTATTTCAGTTAGGGCGGCATGATTTTGAAGAAAAGCTAAATTCAATAACTTGCTGAGTAATGCGATATGATCATGCTTTAAGTTTGTTAAAACAATTTGTTATTTTAAAATAAATTTTCAGTTTAAAAATTTAAATTATATAACCAACATACATCTCTCCATCTTGTCAGTGTCCGTGCTACCTGTATCAACTTAAAAAGTAAAATATTAAAATCGTTCAGTAATTGCAAACTATTGCAGTATGTTCATTTGCGGTATTTTTCGATATGCACATTTGCGTTATTTTCAATATTTCTTGCTGCCCTAATTTCTTTTGAACTTTCTGAAAAAGAGTTGTTTATCCAGAATCATGTCTGGGTGAAAATCAGTCAAATTTAAAGAGCACCTATCATCTGATTCACGATTTTACATTTCCTTTGGTGTGAAAGTGTGTATTAGTACATGTTAACGATATGCAAAAGGTACAAACACCAAAGTAAACGATGATGCGAGTCATCGTCTCCAACGTACACACGGATTGTAGGCAACAGTTTACTTCCTGGGCCTGTTGATGTAGACAAGACCGACATTATCATAGTTCCTATTTTGAAAACACGAGCAACACGCATGACACTTCGAACACACATTTTGAGTTTGCGCCCCTCAGATGAGCAGTCACCAGCCGCCACTGCTCCTGTTAGCATTGCATTGTGCGCAAATCTTTCAAACATGTTAAGGAGCGTCACATTTCCTGCTGACGTCAGAGGTATTCAGGCCAATCACAACATACAGAGATTAGCTGGCCAATCAGGGACACAGAGCTTTTCAAATCCATTCGTTTCAGGAAGAAAGTGATATCTGGGGCTACAAAAATATACGGTATGTGTGTTTTTTAACCATAAACCACGCAAACACATCGTATTATAACAAATACACAAAATAACCTTGTTTTTTAGCAATGAAGTAGGTGATCTTATCAGACAATCTTATGCTTTACATACTCATGACCCTATGTTGATATTGAGTAATATGTTGTTAAAATGTTGCTGAAGGCCAAAAAAAAACCCTTCGAATACAAACTCTTAAATGTGAAATGTATATGACTGTTGATCCAGGAAGGATAAATCACTCACAAAAGAGATGTTTACTCGGACTGCAGACTGTTTCTCCTGTTTTTTTTGTTGGTCCTGGCAAACTGATTTGTGGATGCTATACATGATACCCATCGACCTAATTGTGACGTGTTGCAGACTCTTCAGGAATGCCTGCGCAAGAGAAACTGTCTAACATGATTACACATCTTAATCTGATGTAATGTATCTTTGATGAAAAATCTATTCAAACCAGACAGGGTGGGAAGCAATCGCTTATTACAAGAGAGATGAAGAAGGTGGCTAGACGTCAAAATCAATACGACTGACATTTTAAACCAGTCAAGCGTAGCGCATGACCTGCCTCTCTATATGCTTATAGACACTTTATTTAGGACTCTTTGATATTTGTCTTAGGCAAAGACAAAGAACAATTGTGATATTTATCTGCCTGGCTAAGGGTTTTCATAACCATTTTAAAGGAAACAAATATGTCCAAGGGTTATGTTTTAATAAGCCATTGTGTTTAATAGAGTCACTTAAAAGATAATTACAGCACATATTAGATCATTTGGTGGCATAGTTATTATAGTTTTAAATTTTTTATGTGTTTTAATGCAATTTCGTTTTGACATTTGTTCTACTTTTAATTTAGTTTATTTAGTATTTCTGTTAGTTTTAGTAGTTTAGACCCAGAGTTAATGCATTAATCATTTCAACGTTTAACACTGATCAACATTAGGGCTGTCACGATTATGAAATTTGGCTAACGGTTAATTTGCGCAACACTCATGATTGACAACTAAGTGGACCAATAGTCTTGATGGTCCCCCTGGAAAAAGAAAATCCTCCGCAATACCTTTAAGGAACGCCATCTGATACGGTCTTGTTTATACAGGTGCTACAGCTCCCCCTTGTGTTTTTTAGAGAGATGTGCAATCATTGCGGTGATCTGAAATCATTGCGATGAGGTCAAACAATAACGGTGAGATGATTATTTAATCATTGTGACACCCGTTATCAACATACCCGTCAACCTTCCTGTTTTTTCCGGGATTCTCCCGTATTTTTCCATTCTATCCTGCCATCATCCCGTTTGAGTAATTTCCCGTATTTCTCCAGTATTTTAATCTTTCTATAAAAACATCCTACTTTGATGTTAGGAAATGTCCCTTATTTTCAAATCCCAATGTTGACGGATATGCTGAAAAATTCCTCAGGACCGTCTTAAGTTATGACTGTCAGATAATATATTTACATGTTTTTTCATGTCTATGAATGATTTTTTTAAGATATTAAAATAAATTTTAGTTAAAATTTTTCCAGTTGGGTAAATGTTTATTTATAGTAAGTTTGGGAGTAACCCTGAGCTGAAATGCGGTACTGCAGCTTAGTTTTATCCCTATGAAATAGTGTCAGACATCAACAGCATAATAATTTTATTTGAACTTCGCCTGAAGAACAGATTTTCGAGGACGCGTTTCGTCCGCTGCTGTAATTACGACGGGAACAATAGCAGCACACCTCGCGGCTCAAGCAGAGCAGATGGGGTGAAGATGGCGAGCGCCGTTGACCTCCTTCCTTCAGGGGGGGAGTGGTTGTGGTTGTTTTTATGAGCAGCAACAGGGTTCCCTATGATTTCTGCTACCAGGCTGCTGGGGTATTATTAGCTTTTCTCATGCGCAGCGAAGGACCTCCGCCTTATAATAAGAGCGTACGTGTCTGCCGCAAGCTCATGCTTCGTTTAATACATTTATCTTTCATAAGCATGCTCAAAAACAAGCAGTAAACCCCCATCTCAATCATCATTCAGGACCATGCTCTCAAGATGCCCATTGCTTTTAAGAATTTGGGTGGAGGGTGCCGAAAACCGTGGTTGTGGTGCCTTTGTGTTTTGCATTAGCGCTATACAAATTGGCTTTGCTTTGATTTGCAAGAAAATTAAATTAAATGAAACTGACATGGGTGAAATCAAAGAAGCATAGAAACGTGCATGCATCTTTTTATCAGTATGTGTGATCTTTGGGATTTGCTCAGCCCACCAAAAAAAATAAAATAAATACAAGGAGACAAATCATGTCTTATGTGTCTGAGTTTTACAGATAACATTTTTGCCAATAGATTTCTCAACTATTTATTGGCTGCCAGGGTAGAAACTGTTTCAGACCCTGTGCTCAGGAAAACATCTCGCTGATGTCATACACATTGAAGGGGAGGGCTGACCCATCCTTGCACTTTACAGGGGTGAAAGGATTTTTTGTCTGCGGTCGAAGCCGAGATTAAACAGCTCGGTGTGTAACCGTGGACTTCTGAGACGCCCGGGAATGAGTCAATAGTTCACCTCTAGGATGAACCGGGAGTTAGGTGGGCGCTTGATGACATCAGCATTAGTCAGATTGATATGCTGCAGATGTTAGCCAACGCAATTGATTTTTAAATAAATCCTCCAACATTTTTTCGAGGAAAATGAGACATAGCGGTTTTATTATTTCTTTCTCCCTTTGTGTCAGCGGACACCCATTAAAGTCCACTGAAACAATGCTTTTCTGAGACGTTCAGAGGGTAAATTGTGCCATGTTCAGGAGAGAGCATCTAAAGTGATAAAACACCGGCGCTAAAGCAGATTGCAGGATGATGTCATGTCTCACCGGCCGGTGTGCGTCTAATCCCCCCGAGCTCACTTTCACGGCCTCTGTTTGGGTGGCTTTTCTCCGGCCGATCTATGAGCTGCCACTTCCATTCAGAGATATCGTGATTTGAAGATAGCCAGAAAAAGCTGTCTTCGGGATATTTATTTGCTTCTGTGGATATATTTTATTTTGGTGATGAATTTATTTAGCTTTCAACATGAATAATGTAGGTAAAAAACATTAGTCAAGAACAGGTGCAAAAGGCAATTCACATATGACGCATTAATTCTTAAATTTTGTCTGAATTATTTTTATATTTTGTGTGTGCTTATATTGGCGAAGAGTTTGGTAGCGTTACACAATTAAAAGGATAGTTCAAAATGAAATTTTTAAATTTTGTCATTTACTGACCTTGAAGTTGTGTATCTGAGGCACCATTGACTTCTATAGTAGGAAAAATAATACTACAGCAGTGAATGGTGACCCAGATATGTTTAGCTTTTATTTTTATTTTTTAAAACATCTTCCTTTGTGTTTGGCGCAACAAAATTTTTTATAAAGATTTGAAACCACTTGCGGGTGAATAATTCATTACCAACTGTACATTTATTGGTGAATATCTCTTTAAATTGTTTATAAATGTGCCTTGTCCCAACATGACTGTAATCTGACAAAATATTAAAACCTTATATATGTAAAATAAAAATTTTTTTCTCCAAAAAGATTAATGAATTACTATGAATTTATCTTTGTGTAGCCCAAGCAGATTGGCGATGATTTCTGTGGCTTGGTTCTGAATCAACCTCTTGGAGGTCTGAGGGTCATCGAAGGCACACCGTTGTTTGACGACCGGACCGACGGCATGGCGTCCGTGGCTGCGTACACTTACGGCGATCATTCGGTGGTGTTCGTTGGCACGCGCAGCGGTCACCTTAAGAAGGTAAGAACTGAGTCTTATCCTCCGTCTTTCACAGATGTTACATCAGCGTCCGGGGAGCTTTTGGTTGTTTTTGGTGTTTTGGTTGACTGGAGGTGATATGAATAAGCTTGTATGACTGAGTTTTTATGTTTGTAGTACAGCGAAGGCCTGCAGAACTGTAACAAATCTGCTGTGAATTATAGTAATCCCTAAATGATGCGATTTACTCGATGCCTTGCTATTAATGTACAGGATAATATACATCATGCATTTTTTAGTTCAGCTGCTGTTGTGTGTTTGCAAGGATGATACATTGATGATGGATGATACAGGCAAAGTCAGTGTTAAGCAGTCACAAACTTTTTCATTCATATTGTGCTGTATTCACAAGTATAATTGTGGCATCACCTTAATTAATTAATAGGGAAATTATAAGATAGGAGAAGTGGTCTGTATATGACAAGCTATAACCAGAAGTGAATAAAAGCAAAACCTGCGCTTATTCGCTCGTAGTTGGACACTTGAATGTCATTTGCGCATGAAATGCACATAATTTGTGCGTGAAATAGCGTCATTCGCGGGTGAAATGCGCATCATTCGTGAGTGAAATGCGCGTCATTGAACTATTTCTTTTATATATATATATAAAACTATGAAGATGTGTCATATAGCTTCTGGTGTCTACATACATTTAGTCCTCCATTGTTGTTTTGTATTTCAACCTCAGTTCTTTATGACACTACGACTAGAGCAAGCTCCTGATTGGTTAACGTGGTGCAAATATACGCCAATGACGCGCGAATGACCCGATACATGCGTCAAATGAATGACACGCCGCAAATTAAGCATTTGGAAGTTTTTTAATCATTACATGCACGCGAAACGCGGCATTTGAAACCCTCAAGTAGTTTCAAACCAATTTTCACGTAAATGCCGCGTTTGGCCGCAATTATGAGCGTTTTTATATTTGCGCAAAACAATGCATTTGCGCGAAACACAGCATTTGCAGCGAAACACGCCACTTGCGCGAAACTGGTTTGAAACAACTTGAAGGTTGTAAATGCCGCGTTTATTTGCGCGAAACACGGCATTTGCACGAAACGTGGCATTCGCACAGTTGAAAATTCAGAACTTTGCTGTATATTTGCAGCATTTGCATGGAAAGCAGGATTTGTGCAGCCTCATTCGCACGAAACGCATCTTAAGTTGCATTGACTTAACGTGTAAATCACTCGCGCTTACCGCTTCATTCCCGTCTGGTGTGCATGCACCATAAGAGGAATTGGTGATGTCAAATTTCATGTAAAGTTGTTTCACAATCGGGGCAAGTTATTACAACACACCATGATTTCAAAGACACATTTTATATTTGTGACACATTTTAAATATTTTTCACCCTCATCTTGTTCCAAACACGCATGGCTTTATTTCTATAAAACACAAATGACAATGTGGAAGCTTGACAGCCTCATTCACCATTCGCTTTCACCTTTTATCTACACAGTAAAAGGGAATGGTGACTGAGCCTGTGATCCTATTGAATAGGATCAGAATAAAAATATCTGGGTGTACTGTCTCTTTAAATACTTTATATACTGTAATGAATAAACCTTTTCCCTTTTTTAACACGCATGCTTGTAAACCACCAACGAAGTAACAATTAAAGCTCACCACCTTGTGACTCATTTGTTCGGGCAACAGCTGTGGATGTTTAGAGATTAATGTATCCACTGGTGAGTTTAAGATCATTCTCCACAGAAGTTACAATCTTAATACCTCAAACAACAGCTAACAGCTTCGGTTAGTTGTCTCTTTCATAACAAAAATTTAAGCCCATATATGCACATTAAACCTCAAGGGAACCAAAGTGAAAGGGTGGAGTCGTGAGCTAGCTTTCTTTTCGGTCGGTCGTAAATAGTTCAAGCTGTGTATGAAAAGAGAGAGAGACCCAGACGCCTTTACAGTTTTAACATTAGTCAGCAAGCAGCTCTCTTAATGCGTGCCCTATATGAGGTCATTGCAGTGAACGCACATTAGCGATGAATTCACGATACAGTTCATTGAGAGAATCTCACATTAAAGAAATTAAATTAGATGTGAGGCTTGACGCGGCACAAATCGTTCTGAGAAGACGACTTGGCTCGTTCACAGCAGACATCATAATTAAAACACGGTGGAAGTATATGCTACGGTTTTGTGTGCTCGCCCGGCTTTGTCCGAGCACACAACTCGAGAATATAAATGCGACAGCATCCATTCTGCTCTCGGAATTGGGGTCCGGGGGTCAGTCCTTTGGGAGCTGTCCTGTTATGTTTCTGGTTAGGATTATTTACGGGGGTTCGTGTGTAAACATGTTTGGATATACCTCCCAGTACATTCAGGATGGAAATGCGCATACGTTTAGATATTGGATTTTGAGTAGTTGGCTGGTAGTCGTGCAAATTTGTTAATAAACAAAATACAGAGTTTATAGTTTGATGGTAATAACCGGCTCTGTTTGTTGATTGAGATTATATGTTGTGATGAAGCTTTGTATCCACATGGTGTTCATATTGACCACAAGTCACAATAAACAAACAGCGAGAGGAAAGCTTAATGTTTGTATTTGTCACAAACATTCTGTCAGGATGAAATAGTAAACAGTTTATGTGCGAATCTGGATGGTGTTTGAAAGATGCTGGCACTTACAAGTGTTTAAATGACTACCGCCACTTTTGGCCTTGTTGACTTTTAGAAGATAAACTTTTTTGTTTATTTAATTTTACACACAAAATGTCTAACAGTGAGAACTTAATCTTACTTTACATGGGAATTTTATCAAGTTTTTTTTTTCTCTAGTTTTTTGTGCCACGCATGTTTTCTTGGTTACATCAAAACATTTTGAAATTAAATGCAGAAATGCTGGGTTATTTTTAACCCAAGTTGGGTCAAAAAGGGACAAACCCAGCTGCTGGGTTAAATTAACCCAGAAAATATTTGATCCAACAATGGTTTTAAACAACCCAGCATAGGTTAAATTACAACCAAATGGGTCATCCCTTTTTGACTCAACGTTGGGTTGAAAATAACCCAGCATTTTTTGAAAAGGATTTGTTTGCTAATATAATTTTACAGCTAACATTTTATGTATCATGATGTCATTTTACATCTATTTATTTAGCATTTTATGACAAAATGTTGAATGATCTCTCAATCTCCTGGAATAAGAGTCGTAGTTAAAGGATTAGTCCATTATCTTAAAAAAAATCCAGATAATTTACTCACCACCGTCATGCAAAATGTTGATGTCTTTCTTTGTTCAGTTGAGAAGAAATTATGTTTTTTGAGGAAAACATTCCAGGATTTTTCTCATTTTAATGGACTTTAATGGACCCCAACACTTAACAATTTTAATGCAGTTTAAAATTGCAGTTTCAAGGGGGTTTCAAAGGACTTTAAACGATCCCAAACGAGGCTTAAGGTTCTTATCTAGTGAAACGATTGTCATTTTTGGCAAGAAAAATAAAAATGTGCACTTTTAAACCACAACTTCTCTTCTTCCTCCGGCTGTGTGACGAGCCAGCGTGTCCTCACGTTATTGCATAATGACGTTGAAAGGTCATGTGTTACATATGAAACACATGTTTGCGGACCATTTTAAACAATAAACTTACACAAAAACATTTATTATCATTTGACATACAACAACGTCGGAGCGCTCCTCTTTGGGCATAGTTACGATACGTCATCTGTGACCTCTTGACTTGATGACGTATTGCGTGAGGTCGCGCTGGCGCGTCACAGGACCGGAGAAAGACAAGAAGTTGTGGTTTAAAAGTGCATATTTTCGCTAGATAAGACCCTTATGCCTTGTTTAAGATCGTCCTTTGAAATTACAATATTAAACTGCATTAAAACTGTTATGTGTTGGGGTCCATTAAAGTCCTTTAAAATGAGAAAAATCCTGGAAAGTTTTTCTAAAAAAACATAATTTCTTCTTGACTGAACAAAGAAAGACATAAACATTTTGGATGACATGGTGGTAAGTAAATTATCTGGATTTTTTTAAGAAAATGGACTAATCCTTTAATACCTAAATATACTAAGTTAACAAAGAATATAAAATATTTATAGATTGACTGTCATCGACAAATTACAGAAGCCTTTTTTTACAGAATTAGCCGTTTGAAATGGACCTTGTATTAGTTTACCATTACTACACTGTGAAAAATTTGCAGCATTTTTGTTAAATCAACACATATTTTTATGTTACTTTAACTTAAAAAATTCAAGTTGAAATTGTTTAACTTCATTTTTTAAAAACTTAAAATAGCCTAGTAGGTGGAATTGACTTGCACCAAGTAGTTGTAGCCTAGTGGTTAGAGTGTCGGGCTTGTAACCCGAGCGTTGCCGGTTCGAGGCTCACGACCGGCGGGTTGCAACTGTGGTGCCCTTGAGCAAGGCACCTTAACCCTAATTGCTCCCCGGGCGCTGCAGGGATAGCTGCCCACTGCTCCGGGTGTTTGTGTGTTCACGACTTGCAGTGCGTGTGTTCACTATTCACTGGATGGGTTAAATGCAGAGGTCACATTCCAAGTATGGGTTACCATACATTGGCAAATACTCACTTCACTCACTTTCACTTTAACTTCATGCTGCATGTTTTTACAATGTATGATTTTGCAACTATTTTTTTGTAAGGAAAGTGATTGCCATGGTAGATTTGTTGTTTATAGGTACCTTATGTCTTTAGGTTCATTCCACTCAAACCTGACTAGTTAATTAAAATGTTAACTCTCTTAACTGGCTCAGCGACAGGAAACTGCATTTATTTCTCTCCTAATGGCATACGAAGGGCCTGTTTGTTGTGATTGTGTGCAGTGCTTTCAGAGTGTTGCGTACCTGCTATAATGTGGGCGAGAGAATACAGGAGGAGTCTGGGTAATTACCCCGTATCTCCCTTCGCAATGGCTTGTTTGTTTTGGCAGGAGAAGAGAGACAGAAAGCCGCTTTTCTCAAGCTGTACGGAAATCACCCATGAGTCTTTAGTGCTTCCTGTCCCCAGTTGGCTGCGTCGGGATGTAGTTTTGACTGCAGGAGTCAAAATACTGAAAAGTCTGTCCTGCCTAAAATACGCTTTTACTTTACATTGATTTAAAGGTGCCGTAGAATGTAAAACTGTAGGAATAGATGAATAAAACGAGCTCTTTACATGATAATGACACATCGTGAGCCTAAAACAGGATTGTTTCCTCCTTATGTAAACCTTGTGCATGCAAAAGACCGCTGGAAAACAGACCAATCTCAACATAACACCAACTCTGATGTTACAGTCCAGACTGCTGAGTTAGCGCTATATGCTAGTTAATGCTAATGCTAACGTTTAAGCTGAAGTTCTACTATTGACTTTACAGTTATGTTTTGCAAGTCCATACTTAAAAAAAACACAAACTTATCACTCAGAAACGTCCATTAACAATCTTCAAACAATTGATTATTCCTCAAAATCTGATACAGACTCAAACATAAGATTGATTTACACACACACAGAGCTACTGAAGGAGCTGCTCTGAGAAACAGCCAATCAGAGCAGAGCTCAACATTATTATTCATGACCCTTCCAAATAAGGTAATAATAGACCATCTCATTATAAAGACAAATATTATAAAGATGTAAAACTGACTCTGGATCATTTTTGCATTTAATAAAGTCACAAACCTTCTATGTAGATGTCAGAAACAATTGAACAGATTATTTCAATGCATTCTTTGGCACCTTTAATTTATATTGGTAATATAGCAACCTTATTGTAAAATATTACCGTTGTAGTTAGTTAATAATAATATTAAACTTCTAAACGTATCTCTTCTAACATAATTTGTGCTACATACAAGATTAACCCTTAAATGCCTGATATGTTTCACCAATCATTATTGCATGTTTAGGTCTTTAGTGACCTGGAATATTTACTAATACTTCAATAACAATTACAAAATGATATGATAATGATTATGTTTGACATTTTATTGGTCAATATATGCAATGTTAAAATAATGCAGTTATAACGTTCTGTGTTTCTAAAGATATGCATTAAAGGGTTAATAAACCAAAACATGAGGGGCTTGTTAAGAAGAGGTGTGGTGAGAGCTTTTATTTTCCAAGTAATCGAATTATCATCCTGTGGATAATAAAATGGGTGAATTAATCAAATAAACTTTTATCGAAGGAGGGTAACACCTGGCAACCACCCAGAACATCCTAGCAACTGCATAGCAATGGGCTGGCAACAGCTCAAAACGCCCCTGCACAGGCGACTGCTCACATTTCCCTCATAAAATGTAAAAATCTTTTTTTTATCATACATCCTACCCATATGAAACAAACTGATGGTATTTTGTCGATCGCAATAATCTACGTCGGGTCTTTAAGGAATTCTGTCCCTCCTCTTGTACCGTTTAACTGATAGCCTGGCCTTATTTTCGGGCCATCGAGATATTTAGCAGCAAGCGGAAAGCCAAATGAAAATAAATGCGGTGAGTTATTTTCCCCCTGAACCTGTGCTGTTCTCATGCCGGTCACAGAACCGCGGGGGTGCTTGTGGATTCTGCAGTCTGAGCCGTAGGAGAAACGGGCAGGAGATAATCTGACCACTGGGAAATAAACCCAAGGTTGTCAGGTTTTTTTATGGAATGCCGTACCGTGCAGGCAGCGAGGATGTGCGTGTGCGCATGATCTTTCCGTGTCTGTATATCATTGTTGGTGCACACAAATGGATGTACGTGGCTGCCATTGAATCCTTAATCAGGTGCTCTTATGTTGGTTTATTGTATAGTCTATTTAGCAGCTAAAAGGATCTCAAGGTAGCTGTAGTATATCACCGGAACAGCCCATATATGCACTGACCTCCATGTCTCCATGACCTCTATTCTCTGTAGAGGATCGGTCGTGTTCAGGAGCTCCCCGATCTGTAATCTTAATTCTTTTAGTGAGCCCTAAGTGCACAATTGTTTTAAATGGGGCCTGACGTGTAACATTATATTGACATGTCACATTATATCGTTGAATCGAGTGGCTTTCGGTTATTATCCAAATCTTATTTTGCATTTTTATGTTTTAAAGGGATGCCCGATATCGAATGCTTTAGGTTTGCAAAATCAATTTAAATTATAATTAAATATTTAAAAAAAACTTGATGGTGCATTGTGTAACTTTTTTAAGGATGCATTTTGAAATTGAGGGGTGAGCAGTTGGTTGCAAACTCATCTATAGACCGTTTCATTGGGCACATGTGCGGTAATGCGATAAGCGTCGTGTCCGAACTTTACTTCCGGCTTCTGTTTGTTTAATGGTCTGACTAGTTGCTGAAACTGAACTATTTAAACAAATACCTTGTCGAAAATAACAAATGTTTTGGTTTCCCATCTTTAGAAAGTTTCAGCAGTAACAACATAATCAACCGCTTTCGTTGTCAACACGTAACTTCCGGTAAACTCCTCTTATGCTGCGTTTACACCAGCCGCGGTAGAGACATGAAGCGCGAGTGATTTCAATGTTAAATCAATGTGAAGACGCGTTGACGCGCGTCTGGAGGTCTCGCGGTGCGGATTAGGTGTTTGGTGCGGCGCGGAAGACGTGATTCCGCCTCATTTGCGCGTCTAGTTCGTATAAGCGGCAAACTATACGCGATAGATGCGATTTTGACGCCTGAAACGCAGTTGGTCTAAACGCACCATAAGAATATATATCAACAAAGTAGTTTAAATGTAGTTTATTTATATAACAAGCTAAATAAACAACGCATAGATTATCTAGAAAACCAAAATATTTGATATTTTTGACGAGGTGTTTGTTTAAGAGTTCAGTTTAGCAACTAGTCAGACCATTAAAAAAACTGAAACCGGAGGTAAAGTTCGGACCAGACGCGTATCGCGTTATCGCACATGCGTCCGATGAAACCGTTTATAGATGGCGCTAAAATGTACACACCACCTTTAAATTCATATAAACAACATGCGTTATACTTTTTTTTCTGGGAAAATAATGCACGACTCTCTCTGTTTTACCCGTCTATGTGCGTTGACCTAAAATGTTGAGTATACATAACTTGATTTTAATTTTAAAGTTTTAAAATTAATAATTTACTGCAAACTGTTGCGGTCTGCATATTGCGGTATACGTTCCCAATACTTCGCTGGTTTTTATATATCTCGCAGCCCTAATAGTACATTTTCTGTAGATGTGTTGTAAATCGTGGATTTGTGTTTTTTCAAAATCTGATTGGAGACTTAGTTTTGCACGAAGTGTTTTGCATTTTGAAAAAACGAATGGGTACTATATAGTGCAGAAATGATAAGAGTACTGTGTGTTTCTGCACATAGCAAAAGATGGGATCCTTTTACACATGAGCTGTGATCCTGGGTGATCATGTTTACATTTTATAAAGATAAATGTGAAATTCTCATTCTAGACACGGCCGTAGACACATGATACACGATTGAATCCAGCAGATTAGTTTCCCTGTCTCGTGTTGAAATTGATTAATGCCTTTTAAAAAGCGTCAAATCCCCGAGCTTCACCGGCAACCGTTTTGCATGCCGTTCGCAATGAAGGAGGTTTTCTTATGAACGTTCACGCGAGTCACCATAATCCTCATAATTGCACACGAGCTGTGAGTATTTAAATTTTTCTTGTCATCGCCTGCATTTTTCATTCTTTAGTTCTTTTTATTAGCGCAATCTTGCGTCTTTGTCTCCAGCCCACGGAAATTCCAGAACGGAGCCGAACCTGAATGTGTCTAATGGATTCGCTCAAACAAGGTCAAAGCTGACCACTTGATCGGCCATTTTGTGCATGATTTTTGCTCTATTCAAATCAGATCCAGCGATTGGGCTGGAAATTGGAGCTAATTTAGTGCCGTAAATCAGTTCACGGTGAGCGGAAGAGCGAGGCGCGGGCGTGCAAATGGCCGGGAGGCTGATTTATGAGCAGGCTCGGCCCAGAGCCACGTTTGATCACGGCTAAATCTGTTTGCCGTAAATCCACAAGTCGGGGAGGGAAACGTCTTGTCTTGGGCCGGGCTGCACCGCATGAGTGTCATCTGCCGTGTTGCGTGACGACAGGTTAATAACCAAGCCTTGTGATCAGGTCCTGTTTTATTAAAAATGAATTTGGGAGCACACGGCTCAAGGTGTAAAAGTCTTAAAGGTTTTTTTGCTCTACTGTTTTAATAAGATGACTCATTTTACCTGTGAGTCCATTATGTGTTTGTTCTTAGTAGTGCGATGACACCGTGATTGGTAAGATGACTTCTGATTGCCGTGTGGGCCAAATCATCTTCTAATTATTTCTTTTTTTTTAAGAAAGAAAGCGTTATTATGAGGTAAAATGAACCAAGTTAGTAGCGTTGGGAGTTTCTAAAGGTCAAATGTGAAACAAATGGTTATGCTTAACACCCGAGCTATATGGGTAAGCCATATGTAAAGCAAGCAGTATCCAGATGCCCGTGATCACAAATCAGTTACTATTATTAATATTTCTGCACCAAGCCCTGAATATTTTCACTAAAGCCCCCGATGTTTTTTCTTATCATGTTTTCATCACTGAAATTTCATGCGCAGTAAAATAAAATCCTTTAGAGTCACAGTTGTGCTCCCTGAGCATCAGACAGTATGATGTCATTGACTCGTAAGAACCACCCACTGAGACTAAAAGAAATGACTGACAAGTGAACCGGCCAATCACTGATTAGACGTTCGAGCTGTCATGCTGCAGTCTGATTGTATGAATGCTTTGTGATCATCTGCATGTGCCTTTGTTATGTTTTACTTGGGTTTTACTTGATTTGGTCTGGAGTAGTAATGTTTGTGGTTTACTTTACTTTTCTCTATGTTTAATACTTTGCTTTTGTTTTGTGTGTGTTTGTGCATGTGTTATGTATGTGTTCGGATGTGGGTAAAATATTTCATGTAATTATTTATTCTCTTGAAAAAATGCACTGGTTGAAAAAAGTTGGGATTCAAAAGACACTGCAGAAAATAGTATCCTATAAAATAAATGCCTTGTAATATAGAAAGAAGTGTTTAGGTGTTGGTGTCATGGCTCTGGATTTGTAGGTTTAAAACATACATATTTGTTTTCATAGATGGTTAATTTGGTGGAAAAGCTTTAAAAATTTTTTTTTGGCTTTTCTTTCTTCTATTTAAACTTTGTGGTTCAGTGTTAAACAATTGATTTCACCCGGCTAAAATATCATTGAAATGTCATTGCATTTAATAGAAACTTCTGTTTAATTTTGACATTTTACGCGACTGCCCCAAACACCAATAAATGTAATGCAAGGTCCCATTTGGTTCGTTTCAGCTTTGTGGAGTCAGTCGTACACTGTAATTGTGTCTGGCGTTATAATGATACTGTGCAGATCACATCCAACCTTCAAATTTAGACTTTTGCTTTTGATCTTTCTGTGATTTTAAGAGGACTTGGTTCAATGTGCGTAATGGAAACAGTGAAGGAACATGAGTCACGTTCCCCTTTTCTGCCTGTAAATAATAATTTATGCTTTAATAAAACCGGCACCACTTTATTTGCTTAAATTGTTTTAACCTCAATCATGCACTCTTCTCATTGTGTTTTGCATATTAAAGATGTGTTTTTCTATAACCTTAGTTTGTTTTTTATGCTTTTAAAATTGCTTTGTTTATTGTCAGCTAAGGAATAATAAGGCAAAAGTGATCAGGATGTTGCAGGCCAGACTCGAACCTGTGACAAACACCTAAGGCGCAACTTGCTAACGAACACGAGCGCTTATATGTGCGTTGTATTGTAAGATTAAGGGCAGACCTGGCCACCTGCTCTGCTGCTCTCGCTCTTATCTTTGCCTCTTTGTGTCATAATTTAATGGGAGGCTTGATAATTTCATTAAAGGTCAAGACGAATGCATCTCATAAATGGAGGCTCTGCGCTCAGGAGAACGGCCCTTAAGCACCTGTCTGGCCCCGCATGGTGTTAAGGACCACGGGCAAGTGCCTACCATATCCTTATGATTCAGAAACTGGATTGTGTAGACAAGGCAACATTGTGTAGACATTAAATGCAAATGAAACGTGAATTTTCTGATGTCCTCTCTCGTTGGAAGCGCTTTTCTTCCAACCTAAAGTTTGACAGAAATGATTGTCACATTTCGATCAGCTGAAGAGTCTGCCTGGTAGCGGCTCGATGCTTTTTATCATTCAGTTCCCATCCTGCCGTGTCTCAATTTCCGCCCGGCCTCACCTCCGTGCTGGAGCTAACCTTGGAGCCGTGTGCAGAAAATGAGCCATAAGATTTGCCATTTGTTTCTCCTCCTCGAGCTACCCGCAACCTCGCTGCCATTTATTACACCGCTGCTGCCCAGGAGGAAACGACCCTGTTTTCCTGGATGCAGACGCATTAAAACGGCTCATAATAAAGCTACAGTAGTAGCGTATCACTGTGGATTTAAATGCACGTTCGGTGGCATGAGAAGAGACTTGGACATTATTAATAAATGATGTTATGTTGTTAGTCATTTTTTATATATATTTAAAATCTGATGCCTTTTGGTGCAAAATGAAGGTCAACATGAAAAACAGCTGATTTCTTTTGTAATATTGTATATTTTTTAATCTAAAGTAAAGGTTAAGAGATAAAGAAAAAAAATAGGAGAAATATTTTTTCTCCCGAAAAATATGTATTTAGTGAGAAATAATTTTGGGGCGGGACTTGATTCTATTGGTTATTGACAAAGTCCCTTAAGAGACGTCACGCCACTTGGCGACCATGTTTGCAATGCCTCAGAGCTGTTTCCAAGTTATTTCAGTCATGCAAGACTAAAGTCCTAACCAACTGTACCAATAAATTTTGTTTCTCAATTGTTATTGTCACCCAAAAATGACAATTATGCCATCATTTACTCTAAAGACTGTCTTATTTCAGAGTATTAACAATTATAAAGTTGACTATTATTCTTAGTTAATCGTAAAATGACTTGAGAATGTAATAAACTAGACTTGATGCAGCCTGCATATGTGACCTCTGGAGGATGTAGCCTTCAGTTTGAGAAATCGCCATATCCCTGTAAGCTTTAACACATTTTTGAGGTCATTTTAGCTACTGCGCAAGCCGGCAACCGGTTCACGTGAACATTTACATAGCCCCTCACCTAGAGAAATGTCAGTCGATTGATTAAATTGAACCATTAAAAACCATTTGATTTCCCTCACCAGAGCGGCCATATTGAGCATTGCCAACGCTCCCATTATTAGTAATAACTATTATAGCTATTTGTTACTAGCTGCATTTCTATTACCCTTTAAATTGTGTAAATTTACATTGCGAATTGAAAATATGGCCAATGGAAACACCTCAATTTCGCAAAACTCCCATATATCGCAAAAAGTTGCATGAGGTGGTTTTTCAGGCAATTCAGAAAAGGTGTATTTTGCAAAACTGCAATGGAAGCAGTTTATTTGTAAGTCAGTCACAAAATTGTTGATTGAAGATGACGCGACAGTGTTTCCCATACATTGATTTACTTGTGGCGCACCGCCACGGGATCAACACTGGCCAGCACAAATAGATTTTTCATGATTCCCATTTACATTTATATTTTACTGTTTACTTAATTCATTGTTGCAAGCGCCCATCACGCCCCTTCCCTTTCTCTAATGTTGCGTGCAGCGCACGCGCCTCTCTCTCACATAACAGTGAAAAGGTGGCAGTGTTTTCAATGTCTGTTCCTCCGTATACTTTCTTTTTCACGTAAACGTCAACCGTCACAGATTTTCCTGACAGAGAAGACGGCTGATCGAGTTTATCATGACTTAACGAAAGGTTAGCATTAGTGTTTCCCAAACACACACCTGTTCTCTCCCTCTCTATAATGCGGTATGCCTGCGCACGTGTTTTGTAGTAACTTTGTGTAACAGTATTCTCTCATATTTCCGAATTGTCTGTTCAAATAAAACTCACATTTAAAATTAAAAAGGGCTCATAACATGACATTGATGAGAAGAGCAACAGCAGTAAGGCTTCAATGTAAATGTATGGTGATTTTGTCAGACAATGTTGCGTTTATAAATCAGGATTTTAGCAGCAGTTGGATTAAACACGAGGTGTTACTGGGTATTGTTTAGTAACTATTTTATAGGCTACTCATTTTATGTCTGACAACAGAACTGATAATATGTAAAAATAACATTGAGTTGTGTTCAAATGCAATATAATGTGACAGATCAAAGAGTAGAAGTGAAACACTCGATCAAATGCAAACGCGTGATGGCGTAACATTTATGCTAATTAGTGTGTGACGTCATAACCGCCAGAAGTCTCTCAAAATCCTGTGGGAAACTGTGCTAAAATCTAACAAAAACACCTCAACACCTGTCTGCTCCCTCAAGTATAAGAGGCTTTATTGCCTATTATGTTTTGGATAACACTCATACATTGATAACATTGATAACAATCATCTCTTTTGATTTAAAATAATTTACTATTACCTCCAAGAAACACCTTTATGTTGCCGTTCCCAAGTATAAGAGGCTTTCCTTGGCATTAATGTTTATATAATACTCTTACATCTCCTTCGGTTAAAAATAATGCCTAGCGCGGTGGATTTGATATTAGTAAACTTGCCAACATCAGTAGACGTGATATTTGAAATCGCTTAACGAAACTAAGTTTCAGTATCATGAAATAAATATCATTCATATCCTTGGTTAATAGAAATGCCATAATTTCGCAATTGTCTTTTGTCAACATTTAAAAAAATTACGCTAATGTTTTGTGCAAATCTGCAATGGAAACGCAGCTATTGACTAAGATCGTAAAAGTTGCCTTTACTTTCAATAGAAATAGATGGATAAAGTACGGATGGATAAAGTACAGAGTAAAACAAAATGACAGATGAATCTTTCACAATAGGACCACAAATATGCAGAAAATTTGGTTGTTGTTTATAAACACATGCAGTGTTGTAGACTTTACATTATAAGGTCACAGTGAGAGTAGCTGTTGTGGAGTCTTTTACTAACAAGCCGTCTGATTTAAGATAGTGGCTCTCTACAGTAAACTGAATGCAGACTCTGTCCTGATAAACAGATAAAATCGAGAGGGTCTCCAAAAACCCCCATTACAATTACTCTGCTTGTCACATGATTAGAGATCAGTTATTTAATAATGCATTTCACAAAGGAGAGCTCTGTGGTGGACTTGCGTGGTACGATCACACACGCTGCTCTTATTCTCTCCGTCACCAGCTCCATTCTTTTCCCATCCGTTTCTGTGAAGACATTTGGCAAATACCTGCTGAAGTAGAGAATGAGGCGTCTGCTTTTAATGCCAGATAAAATATGGTTCAGACAGACGGACCAAAATAATCACAATTGTGAGGAAAGAATAAAACAACTTAAATGGTAAAAATGTGCTTTGATATGTGTTCAGCTAAAAACCGTTCAACTAAAAATTTACTTGCCGTTGTGTTGTTATGATTTTGCATTTTTGTATAACACAAAAGGAGAAATATTGAAGAATGTGCTGGTTTGTTATTGGCAATGTTTTGTAAATGACAACTTGAATTTTTGATTGAACTTTCTCCATAACATTTTCTAGCCTAAGGCCCGTTACGAATGACATGTTGAGGTCTGTGATCGTACACGAGCAGGAGTTTGTTTTCGTTTACTCAGGTTGAGCTTCCATCTGCTGGTACTTGGTGTCTGACGTGACAGAATAACACACAACATCTGTTATTTTGAGGAAAGTCCCAAGAATGAAAAACTTCCATTTGTTAACGTTTGACAGATAGACCCATCATAGTAACGATCATTCATCTGTTTATTGGTTTCCTTAGTGGATCTTTGAGGACTTGTGATGGTTCAGGCCGACTGGGTCATGGACAGCAGGTAAAAACAATGTTAGGTGCAAATAAAATGCAACAAACCTTATTACTAGGCATAGTTAAGATGGCTAAATAAGTGAGTTGATGTTAAAGGATTACTCCACCTTTATAAAAAATAATCCTGCTAGTTTACTCAACCCAATGTCATCCAAGATATTTGTGTCTTTCTTTGTTCAGTCAAGAAGAAAATAAGTTTTTTGAGGAAAACATTCCAGGATTTTTCTCCATATAGTGGGCTTCAATGGACCTCAACAGTTTACAGTTTCAATGCAACTTTAAAGGACACTAAACGACCCCAACCGAGGTTTAAGGGTCTTATCTAGCCAAACCATCAGCATTTTTGCCAAAAAAGTTATTTTAAATTACAACTTCACATCTTGCATTAACCATGTGAGGCGCCAGCGAGACCTTACGTATTGCATAATCATGTGAAAAGGTCACGCATTACATATGTAAAAGGCGAGAAGTAAGGTTTTAAAAGTTCATATTTTTCTTTTTTTGCCGAAAATGATGATCGTTCAGTTCTATGGATAAGACCCTTATGCCTCTGTTGCAATCGCTTAAGGGGATTGCACACCGGACACGCAGCTCAGCACCGCGCCGAGTCGCATCTAGGACAACTCAGAGCGTCTACTTCTAAATGCAAAATATACATTAGCAGCCAATGTTAATCGTTAATGATTTGGGACATATATGATGTTATTTAATGTTAAACTATGTGAGTGGCGCTCTGTGGCGTGACAGGGATTTGAGCAAATTTCTGAGTCGTAGCTGGGCGGCACGGACAGGCGCAACCTTTCGGCGCCGGTGTGCGTATACTCATAGAAAACGATGTGTTCGATTTTAGAGTCGAAAAATAGATTTTAGAGTCGATGTATTCCCTTTAGAGTCCTTTGAAACTGCATTGAAACTGTAAACTGTCAAGGTCCAATAAAGTCCACTATATGGCGAAAAATCCTGAAATGTTTTCCTCAAAAAAAAAAAAAAAACTGAATAAAGAAATACCTAAACATCTTGGATAATATAGGTGAGTAAATTATCAATTTTTTATGAAATTTTTATGTTAACTACTAGTCTTAATTAAACACTGTTTTGGTCATTTGGCTTATTCTACTATAATATGTTTAGCACATACACAAAATTCTCATTTGAAAGTTTTGCATGTTTTTGAGCTCATACAGTTTGTAGAAAAGTCTGTTTGACTTTAAGCCCGGGCCCTGAAGCACCACTGGTTTAGTCTTTCGGGCATCCGCTTAGACAGCCTCTAGATCCGGTTGTTTACGATTCCCTCTGTCCCTCAGTGTTGATAGAAGCTTTTCTGCCTGTCTGGCATGCCAATAATGGAAAGCAATCCGCTGTGAGTATTTAGATATGGCTATGGTTTGTCCAAGGTAATTAGCTTTGGCCAACTCAAGGGATCAAATCTGATGCCGTAGAATAACTGGAACAGACAGATGGTTGAAATACGCGTCATCCTGCCGTGCCCTCCGTTCGACAGCGACCCTTCCAATTCCGTCTTGGATGGCCACGTTTGAACCTTTATTTGAACGGTAAACACAAAAAACTACCAATGTAAATATGCTTTAGTAAGCTACACAATTCACTAAATAACCTGGCGACAAAACAAACCAACCCACCGTGTTGGATTGCACATCGATTTTGACCGAATCGCTTCTTCCTTTTGGAGGTGCTGATATGAGGATCATAGATGTGTTTACTGGAAATATTTCATTTCATTTACTCCGTGCTTCCAAATGCATTAGTCACGGCACCTGCCAGACCGAACGGCGTTTTTAGGTAAAACAACTAACCTCAGTCTGGTTTGCAGGTCTTGGGTTTTCCATGGTAGATATTACTCTGCATTTTATCAAAGAGAGAGGAGCTTGCAAAAAAGGTGGGAGAGGATTCTGTTTGTTCTCAGGGAAAATGGTTGTCCTCCATTTTGTTGGGTTGGAGCGAACTGTTCTGGCTTCTTGTTTGATATCAGGACTGAAAACTGTGGGATTCACATCTGAAGGGGTGAAAGTGGATTTTTTTGCACCCCGTGTCAAAAGCAGGCACCTGGAACTAGGTCATTTCTCCAGAAGAGAGCAAGATCGGAGAGCGAGAAGAGAGGGGGATTGAAATGGGAGTGTGTGCATTCATGCGAAGGTCTCTGGATCTGTCTGCGAATGTGGTGGCCGCTGAAGTGACGCTGTATCAGACCTTTAATGGATTTTGCATAAGAGATGATGAGCAGCCTTGGGTCCATTGGCTTGATTTTGGACACATGCTCTCAAGAGGTCAACAGGACATCAAAATTGATGACATTCAAGTTCTTAATACATCTTATTGTAAATGATTAATATTTTTTTTTAATCCAAAAGAAAATGTTTATCTTTGTTGTGTTTATTTATAAGTTGCTTCTTCTGAAGTAACTTCCTCTTTAGGGTGATGTCATCAAGTCCGCTTATGTTTCAGCCAATGGGTGTTATCCGTGGATTCAACCGATCTTATGAAATGCATATAAATAGTACGCAGTATGAAAAGTCATGCAATACATACGGCAAATTTTATTTTAGCATGCATATGATACGCCAGTCCTTCCCGTTCACTTAATATGGCGCATTTTTGTGTCATTTTATGTATTTTTTATGGTTTTAAAATGTTATTTTTTTTTTTGGTTTGGGGTTAGATTTGGGATTTGCGTTAGGGTGTCATTTTAATATATTTTAATATGTTTCTTCATGTTTTTGTCTATTTTTAAACCATGGTCGCTTGGAGTTGGGTTTAGAATTGGGGTTTGAGTTAGGATGTCATTCAATGTAACAAGAAGTTGTCTTAATCCCAAACCCAAGCAACAATGGTACAAATGAGAAACCAATACATAAAACGACATGAAATGTTGCGTCATTTTAAGTGAACAGGAAGTACTGGTGTATCATATGCATGCAAAATTAAAATAAATTTGCATTATGTATTGCACGACTTTTTATGGGCTGGTGTATTAGGAGGGGAGTGGTCCTGCATCATGGTCCTTTTAAAAGACCCTGTCTTTAAAATACACCAGATTTCAAAGTAAAAATGTTTATGTCATTTCATTGATAACCGATTATATCCAAAATATAAAATGGCCATCGATATAGCATGCAATCAAAGTTTTATTTTGTCTTTTAATCTTAGCATCTCTGAGTCATGTACAAATCTATTTAAAGCTTCTTATTCAAAACCACAACCAAATATTTAATGTCCCGGCACCACTGTCTTTCCCCGCGGCTCTGAGAGAATTACAGATTGAGAAACAAATTATTAGCAAGCGATGAAGAAATGGGTCCTTGCAGGGAAAACCTTACTGTAAATTGACTGCTTTTGATAATCTTATGAGAGATTGAACTAGAAAATGATTCTCTGTCAAATGAGGCAGAGTTGTTAACGCTTTGAGGCATTATGTCTTGTATTGCCCTCTAATTCTATGATTACGGGAACATTGTTCAGCGCATTGTCTTACAGGAAGTGGAAGGCAGGGAAAGGTTCTCAAACGAACATAATGGCACAGAGTGACAGGGCACACAAAGGCCAAATCACTTTTCTTTACTTTTGTTAATAGCGCTCGCATAAAACCTGTTTAATGAACTCGTTCTCATGCGGCCTGTTTATGAACTACACTAAACCCTTAACAGCTCCACCACTAATAAGAAAGTCAGTATTTATTTGCTGATTTAAGGACCGCCCTGGACCTGTTTTATTTGAAAGAGCACTGATTGTGTATCTTGCAGTTGATGGAGATTTGTGGGATGCACATCCAGGGCACGAAGCTCCCACTCCACCACATCCCAAAGATGCTCTATTGGGTTGAGATCTGGTGACTGTGGGGGCCATTTTAGTACAGTGAACTCATTGTCATGTTCAAGAAACCAATTTGAAATGATTCGAGCTTTCTGACATGGTGCATTATCCTGCTGGAAGTAGCCATCAGAGGATGAGTGCATGGTGGTCATAAAGAGATGGGCTTGGTCAGAAACAATGCTCAGGTAGGCCGTGGCATTTAAAAGATGCCCAATTGGCACTAAGGGGGCCTAAAGTGTGCCAAGAAATAAGTATTTATACATATATAAAGTATACTGTATGTGTATATATAAGTGCGTGTGTGTGTGTATACATGTATGTACTGTCCTGTTTAAAGTAATAGCAGTACAATGTGACTAACCAGAATAATCAAGGTTTTTAGTATATTTTTGTATTGCTACGTGGCAAACAAGTTACCAGTAGGTTCAGTAGATTGTCAGAAAACAAATGAGACCCAGCATTCATGATATGCACGCTCTTAAGGCTGTGCAATTGGGCAATTAGTTGAATTAGTTGAGAGGGGTGTGTTCAAAAAAATAGCAGTGTGGCATTCAATCACTGAGGTCATCAATTTTGTGAAGAAACAGGTGTGAATCAGGTGGCCCCTATTTAAGGATGAAGCCAACACTTGTTGAACATGCATTTGAAAGCTGAGGAAAATGGGTCGTTCAAGACATTGTTCAGAAGAACAGCGTACTTTGATTAAAAAGTTGATTGGAGGGGGGAAAACCTATAAAGAGGTGCAAAAAATGATAGGCTGTTCAGCTAAAATGATCTCCAATGCCTTAAAATGGAGAACAAAACCAGAGAGACATGGAAGAAAACGGAAGACAACCATCAAAATGGATAGAAGAATAACCAGAATGGCAAAGGCTCAGCCAATGATCACCTCCAGGATGATCAAAGACAGTCTGGAGTTACCTGTAAGTACTGTGACAGTTAGAAGACGTCTGTGTGAAGCTAATCTATTTTCAAGAATCCCCCGCAAAGTCCCTCTGTTAAAAAAAAGGCATGTGCAGAAGAGGTTACAATTTGCCAAAGAACACATCAACTGGCCTAAAGAGAAATGGAGGAACATTTTGTGGACTGATGAGAGTAAAATTGTTCTTTTTAGGTCCAAGGGCCACAGGCAGTTTGTGAGACGACCCCCAAACTCTGAATTCAAGCCACAGTACACAGTGAAGACAGTGAAGCATGGAGCATGATATGGGCATGTTTCTCCTACTATGGTGTTGGGCCTATTTATCGCATACCAGGGATCATGGATCAGTTTGCATATGTTAAAATACTTGAAGAGGTCATGTTGCCCTATGCTGAAGAGGACATGCCCTTGAAATGGTTGTTTCAACAAGACAATGACCCAAAACACACTAGTAAACGGGCAATGTCTTGGTTCCAAACCAGCAAAATTAATGTTATGGAGTGGCCAGCCCAATCTCCAGACCTTAATCCAATTGAGAACTTGTGGGGTGATATCAAAAATGCTGTTTCTGAAGCAAAACCAAGAAATGTGAATTAATTGTTAAAGAATCATGGAGTGGAATAACAGCTGAGAGGTGCCACAAGTTGGTTGACTCCATGCCACACAGATGTCAAGCCGTTTTAAAAAACTGTGGTCATACAACTAAATATTAGTTTAGTGATTCACAGGATTGCTAAATCCCAGAAAAAAAAATGTTTGTACAAAATAGTTTTGAGTTTGTACAGTCAAAGGTAGACACTGCTATTTTTTTGAACACACCCCTTTCAACTAATTGCCCAATTGCACAGCCTTAAGAGCGTGCATATCATGAATGCTGGGTCTTGTTTGTTTTCTGAGAATCTACTGAACCTACTGGTAACTTGTTTGCCACGTAGCAATAAAAAATATACTAAAAACCTTGATTATTCTGGTTAGTCACATTGTACTGCTATTATTTTGAACAAGACTGTATATGTATATAACTTAAACATCAAAGATACGATTATTAATGATAATAGAAGATGCATTTAAACTATTCTTCTAAAATTACAACTAACTTTACAATTTCACAGTTTATTTTACAGTCAAACTTTCTTAAATGGAAAGAAATCCATTTAATGGCATTGGGATATAAATACTGTTCATCTGCCCAGATCTGACAAGCTTTAAGTATGAAACGTTATCAGGAATAAGTCTGTTGTGAAGGTTGTGAGTTACATGATATACTTTCAAAGCTTTCACAGGGACTTTGTGAGATTGCATCCATCCACAACTGGAATGAAATGAATAAACAGAATAAACTCCCTCTCTTTCTCTCCCTCTCTCTCTTACTCTCTCAAGCATGCTCATTCTCTCCAGATGCGACCGTGCTCATCTTGCCAGCTGTATTTGGTGCCTGTGCCTTGTTTGTGGCTATATTGAAATTCATGTTGAGTGACAATGACTTCCTTCCCTGAAAGATAATTAATTACTCTCCTAACTGTGCTCTTGCTTTTTCCGGGGTGTTTAGCATTCCCGGTGCCAGGAAGTGACGGATGCCGTCGCGACTGTCTCCCTAGATGGATTTGTAAATGAATTGTGGCTGTCTTCAATAGAATGCCTCTGAATGGCAGTTTGCACTGTATATCTGAGTGTCTCTAGAGTCGGGTCGTAACAATAGATATTTTGTATACCCCGCCAGCTAAATACAAAGTGCATGTTCAACGTGCGTTGATAAGATGCCACCATGCATTTGGGCTCACGGGCGGAACGGAAATTGCTGCATGCATTTGCAAATTTCTATGCTTTTGCGCGCCCATTCATAGTCTTAATGATTTGCGTAGGCATACCAGAATCGTGCGATGCTTTAACTTAATCAATGCAGAGACTCAAGTGAACATTCCCGTTTCGTTGCGCTGAGATTTTGACCTATTGTCTGCATGCTTTCACTGGCAATGACCCAGTACTGTCTACTGGTGAGGTTTTATCTATGCTGACCAGACGTAACGCACGCTAGCGCATAGGGACATCAACACGACTCTTTAAGGCTGTGAAAACAAACCGTCGCGGCCTCTTGTGTTTGCGTGCATTTGAATTGTTTGTTTGCTCGCACGTTGGCGGGTACGGCTCTCCTCCTCGCCGTGTCTGTACACCGATAAAGTATTTTCGAGTGCCGATGGATGTGACCTTGGGATTTTAATTGCTAAATTCACTGATGGGAAAGTTTTACTTCGACCGTGGTGGACTTCTTTGTCTTGTTTTGCCTTGCGCTGTTATGCAGATGTCACTGATAAAAGCAAAGCGTTTCTCGCTATGGTTGGACGATTGTTTGGCATTTCTTCGCACAGTAATTATGATTGTTAGTTATGGTTTGTTTTCAGGCGAGATGGCAGATGCTACTTTGAAATGTGCAGGGGTTGATATTCCAATCTCTGACAGTCTCTGCTGTAAACAACATCATATAGTCTCTCTCTCTTTGTCTCTCTCATCTTCCTTGTGTTTAATCAGCCTTGACTGACTGGCAGTCTTTTACAGTGAATTCTCAGGCACCAGATCCCTAAGGAGGACGCCATCACACCCCTCCCCATTTCTGTCTCTCACACACAATGCTATAGATGTTAGGTATTCATATATAGGTATTCATCTAATTTGAGAAGCTTGATGATTTAAAGGATTATCAAATGTGAGAGGCACACAAGGCTTGTTTGTAGTCTGTCTTTGCTGTTCTTTAAATTATTTGTGTATATGAATGTGCAAAACGTGTTTGCAAAGAAGTTTATTTAAAAAAATGGATCAGGGAGTTAGATAAGTATATCTACATTTAAGTATATTGATCATTTACATTTTTAAGAGAGTGTTAATGTGAATTTTAATTTGTGTTAATGTGCTCTTTCCAGTGTTTTTTAATGCATAAATGCATCCTGTGTGATCATGGCTTTTTAATATTTCCATTTGTTATTTACAAATTAAAAAATGATATTAGCTGGGTTTCCATTACCCTTCAAATTTCGCAAATTGACATTGCGAATTAAAAACGTTTTTACGTTCAACTGAGGTGGCAATTCGGAAATGTTTATTTCGCAAAACTGCAATGAAAATGTGCTTTTTCAGGTCACCTGATGCAAGTAAGTCACATGATTATTATTTGAAGATGACGCGGTATGACCTTAAACTAGGGATGCACCTATACCACTTTTTTTGAATACGAGTACGAGTACTTGCATTTCAGTACTTGCCGATACCGATACCGAGTACTCAATAAAAAACTTGATTTAAATTTACATGTAACAGGTTTAGTCATATAATTTAACAAAAAAATTAAAAAAAAAAACTAGTTTTCCAGTTTGTTGTAAACTCTGCCTCTTTGGACAACACGAGGCATTAACCCCTTACACGCCGCTCAAACATAGACATTTCTCAGACCGTGGTATCGATCCCTGGTATCGGGGCACTTTTAACGAGTACTTTAGAAAATGTGGTATCGAGGCCGATACCAGTATCGTTATCGGTGCATCCCTACCTTAAACCTACCAGAAACACCTCAATACGTGTCTGTTCCCAGGTATAAGAGGCTTTCCTTGCCAATAATGTTTGGATAACACTTCAACATCTTGAACATCATCAACAACCTACACGTTGCCGCTCTTAAGTATTATGCTGCGTTCAGACCAGCCGCGGTAGAGGGGTCAAGCGCGAGTGATTTCAATGTTAAGTCAATGTGAAGACGCGTTGATGTGGTTCCGTCTCATTCGCTCGTCTAGTTCGTGCAAATGTTGCGAATTGAGCGTTGCCATGGCAAACGCGCGAGTTGAAAAATTTGAACATTGGTGGAAAATCGCGCTGCGTTAACCAATCAGGAGTTTGCTCTAGTAGTGACGTGATTACAGAAAGCTGGCGGAGTCGCAGAAGCCCCTTCCATGATGCGAATTTTGTCGTGAATGTCTTTTGACTAGAATTTCACGTGCAGCTTTCATGCGCGAATGAAGCGAGTAAACTCAAAATTTTCAAGCGGCAAGCTACACGTGGTAGACGCGATTTTGACGCCTCAAACGTGGCTGGTGTGAACCCATGTCTCTTAAAAATAATGCCTAGTGTGATGGATGTAATATTAGTAAATCTTACCAACATCAGTCAACTTGATGTTTGGAATGACTTATAGCAAGAAAAAAACCTGTTTCAGTCACATATCATCAGTTAATGGAAACGCCGTAATTTCGCAATAGTCTTTTGTCGACATTTAGAAAACAACGCTAAAGTTTTGTGCAAATCTGTAATGGGAACACAGCTTATGTTGTCATTGATAAAGCTCATGTTATGTTAACATTGACTATTTCTTTAAACCTGGTCTTTTCACGTCAACATAATGTGAGGTTCACGCTGAACTGACTGCGAAACATTTCGTTTAAGCAGAGAGACTAAAGACAGACGTCATGCGACTCGTAAAACTGTTAGCACGACTGTCTGTTTGTTTTACATCATCGGTATGTTTTCAAGGTGTCCTTCCTGAAGTGTTTGTGTTTCATCCACATGCTTTTTCTTTTTTTAAATGAACTTCGACGTGTTTTATGGTTTGTGTATCAGGCTAGAGAACGCATGTCAGTACATCCGTGAATCAGAGTCTGGTTCTCCTCACCATTGAGATGTTTCAGACCTTAATTAAATGTCCTGTTAACCCAAACAAACCTTATCAATGGAATGTTCAAGTTGTAAAAACAGATTTGTGGGGGACGACCAAAAAAAAACGGCTAGTTTTATTGAGGTCACCTAGTAAGTTTTTGTTTGTTTAGGTATATGGGCATTCTTGGCATTTCGTCAGATCTGATTGGTTCACAGAAACTCACCTTCGTGTTTTAAGTTCGGTTATACAAAGATCACATCCTCATGAGACTCAAAGTGTAATTCCTCAAGTTTGTGGTTTTACTATCTCTCCATAACCTACTTTTTTAAGAGACGCTTTTCCCCATCATGCCGTGCACCTGATTACACACCGGTGTGAATTCCACACGCAGTTACATCCCCCCTTCCTCTCCGGTCCCATTCATCCACCACCAGCAGTCCTGAGATTGAGTCGCTCCAGGAGCTCTATCTCACACCGCAGACATTTACGGTTCCCCCGAGCCCAACTGCCCCGTGCACCTTCTCTCCTGCTCATCTTGATGAAGTGATGGAGGGTCTGGAATCCACATTGACCCTCACAAAGGCCAGGGCGGCAGTATAAAGATGAAGGAAACTAATAAAAATCAGACAGAAATGTCAAAGGAATATTAAACGTGTCATAGCGATCGGAGGAAAAAGGTGGTTTGAAAAAAGTGGGGAAAGAAATATGTGTCAGATGAGCTCAGGGCAGGTTAGTTTCTGGATGTATCCAGGTCACATTTTATTCTTCACTGGTTTTGGGGAGAAATAAGAGATTTGTATTTTGCATTAAGGAACTTTTCTATGGTGCAACCCCTCCAATTGTTCATTACTCTAATGCATGCAGATGATTTCATTTGGAGTTTGTTTGTATTCCCATTGTTTATGATTTTCTCTAGTGGTTTTATTGAATTACAATATTTTGTCTGTGTTATGTAAAAAATGACTAAAGCAAAAACGTTTTTAGTTTTTATATTACATTTAAATAGAGTTAGTGTAAAGAATTATTGTTTACACTTTACAATAAGATTGCATTTGTTGGCATTAGTTAATGTATTAGCTAACATGAATTAACAATGAGCAATATTTCTGCAGCATCTATTAATTTTAGTTTATGTTGAATTTTTTTTTATTAAAAGTTGCAACTGTTAACATTTGTTCATGATGTTCATTGTGCATTAACTATTGTATTGGCATTAACTAACATTAACCAAGATTAATAAATGCTGATCAACTATATTGCTCATTGTAATTTAGTTAGCAACTAATTGACGACAGACCGTTGAATCATTTGAAAATAATGCACACCCAAGGTGGTAATTTGGTGAAGTTAGGGTTAGGAGTTAGGTTAGGGAAGAGTAAATTATTCAGCAGTAACAACATAAACAAGCGGCTTCCGTGGTCAACACGTAAAATCCGGAAAACTCCGCTAAGAGTCAATAACAACAAAGTACTTTAAACGTAGTTTATTTATATAACAAGAAAAATAAACAACGTGTAGATTACCTAGGAAACCAAAACATTTGTTATTTTCGACGAGGTATTTGTTCAAGAGTTCAGTTTAGCAACGAGTCAGACCATTAAAAAAAACTGAAACCGGAAGTAAAGTTCGGACCAGACGCGTATCGCGTCACCGCAAGTGCGTCCGATGAAACCGTCTATACCATGGTTATCACAGACATTGCTCTGGTGGTTATTTTAAGACATTTGCCAGGTCAGGTGTGCGTTTATCGAAAAATAATGCATACCAGTTGAACATTTCTCAACCAATCAGAATAAAGTATTCAACAGCCCCGTGGTATAATTTTAGCTAATGCATTTACAAATAAAACCTTATTGCCAGGTGTTACCGAAATATTAAGGTTCCATTTTAAATAAAATCATTGTATTTTCTTTCAGGTAGAAATAAGACTTTTTATGTCCGTGACAGTTTTTGTAAAACTCTACCCGGCTCCCATGGGAGGCTGAATCTGTGTAGGTCTTTTTCCATCCGTACCGTCATTCTTTCATTCAGCACGCTGCCAAGCTCGGTGCCAGTTTGGAAAAATGAAGACCTCCAAGCCAAGCGTTCAGCTACAGAGAGTCTGTTTTTACTATCTTGTTTGGTAAATTGTTGAATCAGCAGTGTCAGTCTGACTGCGTTCTCAATTAGCCTCTTCTGTCGGCTCTGTGGAACCAGGACCAGATATTTGCCAGCGTGCAAAACTCGTTGAGCCTTTTGTTAACAAAAGTGGAATTGAATGTAGCTCATGCTCACCGACTGAATGAGCATCGGAGCACATTTGAATTGATAATGTATTTTTCTCTTTCTGCTGGATTATTAAAACGCGTACGTTCTGTTTGGTCAGCACATTGGAAACAGGCCGAACCTTAATACGGTGTAAAGCTGTTCTCACCTCACTTGTCTCGTAAGTCTTTTTTTATTAATCTGTGTCCGACAGGCAGTATATCCTCTCCCAATTATAAAAGACAGATTGGAAAATATCTGAATCAGTGGCATCGATCGGCGGAGTTCTTCTTTGGGGCTCTGGAGAAATATAGCCTTGTTTCACCCAGCCTTCCCAACAGGGAAAAACTCCTGGCCGGGGGCTGCTAATATGCACACGAGTTATAAAGTAAACGTTGCGGCGCTAGTAAATTGCTTTCAGGTTTCGGAAAAGCGAAAGTCGTTGTTTAAAATATGACACAGTCATTCTCAGGGGCCAGAAATCTGATATGGGAGGCTGGGTCTTGTGCGGTAAATCAATTATTATTCCGTTGGCAAGGAGACGGAAAAATGCGAAAACTGTCACTCTCCCTGGAGAGAGACTTGTTTCCATTCATCTTGTTGCTGTGTCTCTTTCTCTCTCTCTCTCTTTGAGATTAGATTAGAACAGTTTGCGCTGTTGCCGTTCTTCGAATTCTCCCAGAATGCTCTGGGGCATCTGGTGCAGGATTTGGCCGTAAAGCCTGGGAGTGTCCTGGGCTTTGTTGCATGGTTGAAGTGTGCCTGTTTGGGCTTGACCTTGCACGGCATCTCATGAGCCCGGAATAAAACGGGGAAAGAAAGCACTGAGAGCTCCTCATTAAATTATTTAAAGCCCCCGTGAGGGGAAAATGCATTTTCAACACTCTATGAAATCATACAAATGTGATGCTCCCTGTCACGTTTGAGAAATTAAAGAAAAATAAAGCCAGCTAAGCTGAAAGCAAAAGCCTCTACGCTTGTAAATCCCCAAGAATCACTCGTCCATACAAATGCGTCTAACAGAAATGGTGACAATAACCAAAACGGTACTTCTTTTTATTATTTCTTAGTCAAATCTATGGTGACTTTTTATACGTTAACACTTGCTTTGGGTATATTCAGATAATCAGCAAGCTTTTAAATGAATGAATGAATCATTAGATTTAATCCATTAGCTTTTGAATGATTCATTAATAGGACCTGCTCATTTACTCTTTAATCTGACAGCACACAATATTTTACAGTACTGTACTCATACTCGATTCTGATTGGAAGTTCGCAACAGGTAAAAAAATCAATTCGGTTCACGTGACACAAATTAAGCAGTGGCATTAGATAGCAAATGCAATCTTCACATCAGGTATTCTCCATACGGCACGGCCGTATCAACATCAGGATTATACATCTCCCTATCAATGCTTTTATTCATGCAGCCATTGTCTTTAGCGGGTCACATGACTGATAAGATCACCTGATTTGCAGTCAGGTCACCGCATGCGTGTAACACATTGATAGCGACCCGCTGAATGATAGATAAGGTGCCGAGATGGGTGCGGGGGGCTGGGCGAGGTTGCAAAAGGGGGTCGGGATACTTGGGTTGATTTCAAGGAAATTCACAAACCCCCTCCCGGCTCCCATTTCTCACCTACCTCTGTCTCTATCAATTTGGCACGATGTGGAACCATGAATGAGGCACCCAGACAAGATCATCTCTCCATGGGTGGGAAGGTGAAGAAAGATGTAAAGCGAGGGGGAGGGAGGTTGCAAGCATGACTGCGTGCCTTAGAGGCAACCCGCGGTCATCCCCTTCTTCTCCTACCTTCGGTTTTTGTGGAGCATCTTGCGCCTGTGTGGTATGGAGGGGGTCGGATGCAATTAATGAGCTTTAAACCTCCCCGGCACGTCACTGTCTGTCCTCCAGGGTTAATGCTTCACTGAACTGTTCCCTCAGGTCCCACACACACACACGGTGATCTGAGATGAGCAGACAGGATGGCTGCCCACAGATACTAGAGTCCTGTTGGGTCTCATTGTTGTATACGTCCATTGTAGTGGTCCAGAGGACAATTGCTTCATTACTGCTGTCCATTCGGTGGTGTTCTGGGGTAATATGTAATACAGATAAGAGCACGTGCGGGCCGGCACCTTAATAGCTACCAGAACGTCTGAAATGAAGGAAGTAGGTCAGGTTATTGAGGTAAAATCCATGGGGTTTGTTTCTTGTCCTTCTTTTATCTGAAACATACGTTGTGCGAAGCTTTGACAGATAAATACAAAGCCCATACGTACCACGGTTGAGGCAAATAACATTGATCATATAAAAAATATAGTATACTCTACGGATCGACTATGTCAACACAAGTGCCTGTTTGGAGTCTCCAAAGCTCAGAGTTGGATTTTGTTTCGAAAAAAATAACAGCATATCTTTTCTCAGATATGCGTGTGAAATCTTCACGCGCGTAACCCAGGTTTCGACCGGCAGTCGTGAATAAACTATTTGAGGTATTTCTTTTTATAATTGGTACAGACATCGTGGGATTTACAGGGACATGTGTTTGGGAAGCGTTGAATGAGTTGTGTGTAAGCGGAGTCTAGTGTGGCTTCGCGGCCACTGGTCAGCCCCAAAAATAGGCCTCATGTTGAGCGAGCACCTGTTCGGTGGAAACACGATAGGAGCGAGATCGCTGCTCACAGAGTGACTGAAGTGCTAATAAACAACCATCACACTTCCGTCATTATAATAACGGTTATTAACAAGGCCGACGGACGTTAATGTTTGGATGTAAATTGAAAGGTTTGCCCTTGGACTGAGAGAGATTTGATGAGATTTTCTTTTGTAAATGAAAGCTGTGTGTGGCTAACCGAAAGACTTCTCTCGCGGATCCGATGTTGCTCATTTTGTGTGGTTTTCTTTGTAAAAGAGGCCCTTCGTTCTGTCGCTTTATCTTGGCTCTCGTGTTAAACCTTGTTGCCGGTCAGTGAGGCTTTTGTGTTAGAAAAATGCCGAAGTCAAAGACTCTTAGAAAAGCTAAATGCGTTGACCTTTTAATCTGAGAGAATGGATGGTGCACAGCAGAGGTGGAAAGAGTACTGAAAATTTTTACTCAAGTACAAGTACAAGTAGTTGCTAAAAAAATACTCAATTACAAGTAAAAGTACTGGTGTTAAAAATGTACTTAAGTAAAAGTACAAAGTACCCCTCTTAAAAACTACTCAAGTACAAATTACTTTTTAGCCGGTGATATTTATTGAATAAATATTAAATCCATTGAATGAAATCAGAGATATGAATGGATTAAAAACAGGCAAATTGTGTTTTATACGAATAAACACATAGTAGAGGAATTTTGTCTGTTTAAAGAATGTTAAATGATTTTAACAGCAGCTATATTATTTCATATTGTTTCTTCATATAATTTTTATCAAGTTATAAAAATGGTCTAATGTTATTATTATTAATGAATTATGATACAATATAAATAAGTTTGTTGGGTTATTTTATTTAAAAACAGATTTTTTTACATTAACTCATTCCCCGCCAGCCATTTTTCGAAAAGTTGCCCGCCAGCATTTTTTATGATTTTCACAAAAGTTTTACAAAATGCCTTCCAGGAAAATTTTTTTCTAAAAATATATATATCAAATGAAAGAACAGACCCTCTACTTTCAAACAAACAATAAAAAAAGTGAAAAACCGTTCCATCCTATTTTTTCCCTGCTTATAAACTCTTAAATATTGGTGTTATTCTTTACAAATACACATTTTTTTTAGCAAAAAGCTGAAACAATTGCATTTTTGTGAAGGAATTTAGTTAGAGATCAGATTCAGAACGAATATCAAACATAAAATTAGTAAATAACGTGTTGGCTTCAGTTTATCCATAAATTGGGTAAGTCCGCTATCTACTGGACAATCGCGGTATTGCACATTAACATAAATTCTTCAGAAACACGTTTTATGCAAATGTTTTTTTTCTTAATTGACAAGATAACTCGTCAATGGCGGGGAAAAGAGTTAAAAATATTATTGGACAAGAAAGCTTTCCAAAAGTACACTACAATATTTCAAAAGTTATCAGCATTTATGATTTAGCACTGACATATGTGTAATTTAGACAGGCTGTCAGTGCAGTTACACTGCTACGCCAGTGGGACGCGGCAACAGACTAATTTAGACTGTTTATTATTATAAGCTTAAAACACTGATTCAATATGAATAATACAATGTTGACAATGACATGAAATTTAACTTTGAGCGCCATTTTACAATGTTAAATCTTTTTTTACGGTCTACGTGCTCGTCACCTAGGTAACTGAAGCTCATGTTTTAGGTATGTGACAAAAAATATAAATACATATATAATTATAACCATATGATAGATAATAAAAAGAACTTTAAAATGGTTTTTAAATTATTAAAATCGGATAATTATTAAGAAAGATATGGAATTTTTTAACTCGAAAATTAGGGGGCATTTTTGTACCCAATTAAAACTATAAAACTATGAAAAACTTCCGCTTGACCAAACACTTTAAAATATCATAACTTTCTCATTTCTTGGTCTATTTGCATAATTCAAACACCAAATTGTATGTAATTAAAAGCCCAAGATTAAGATGACATCTTTTTAAAAGATATATATATAAATGTTATTATTTTTGATTAACCACTAATTAATGAAACCGAGAGCATCAATCCACGCATATCTTTCCATATGAAATCAAAGCCCTCTCAAATAAAAGCTGTATTTTTATATATTAAAGAAACATTTCATTGTTTCTTTAATATTTCTTAATTGAATAATAATGCTGGCGAGCAATTTAAATGGTCAGATATTATTAATACATTAATTGATGATTATGTTATTTATCATTAATAATAATTCAATAAATGCATGCATGTTGCATGCATGTATTTATTTATATGTTTGACAAAATTATGCCAATAATGTAATCTAGAGATTCTAATCCTTCGTTCTGTATGATTACTTTAAAAAATAATGCACGGATTAATGAAAACGGAGAATTTTTGGAAGCCAAAATGATTGAATGGGCGATTCTGCTTTTGACAACAACGTCACTTGCGGATCTTAAAAAAGCACATGCGAATGTTACTATCAATCCCAAACTTCACCTAATTCAAGTTAAATGTATATTCTATCAAAAGAATTTGGTTTGAAACAAAAAAATACTCGCCTTCATAGAGGATTTCAATGCCAAACACGAGAGAAATTTTGCTTCGCTTATAACTTTCTTCTTACAACAGCAATCTTGGAAATTCGAACGTGAGAATCAACGTGAGGAAGTAATTTATGTCACTAGTATATGGGCTTTAGAGGTATTCACAAAGCAAAGATATGACAGATTTCCTAAGTCAACAACGCGTCTGGCGCTGAATACCTGCTAGGAACACAGCCACAGCCGTGGGAACAAAGCGCTCGTGCGTATTACGTCATTTTGTCACATACCTACATGTTTCAAGTGATGTTTTCAGGCAAATTATCGTGAGGTCTACCCAACATTAAAAACGAAAACGATCAAGTAAATATGGTTATAAGTCTTCTTACCATAATGTGCTTTTTGAGATTAGAGGCTGAAGTATTGTAAGCCGAAATCACTGCAGATGGCAAACAAAGTTTGCATTACATTTACACGCTGTCTCCTTTCCTTCCTCTGTTTGAACAACTCCCAGGTGCGGCCATGGGCACTCATCATCCGGTATTTCTTCTGAATTTTTAATTAATTCAGCGTCCATAAAGCCAAAGTTCTTTGACATTAAAACACTAAATACAACGTCACAGTGAAGGACGCACGAGGATCGATTGAATAGCTCTCCAGAGACCGGGCTTTTTTCCGGTTCCAATACAAGGGTTTTTATTGGCCCGCCCACGATCAATTATTTCTATTGGATATCCAAATGCTGTCAAAGATTTGAATATTAATTTGATTCAAATTCTACAAGTACTTAGTAACGAATGTGATTTTCAAAGTAGCGAAGTACATTACTGACCTTAATTTGTACTTAAGTACAAGGGAAATTACAGACTTAAAAATGTACTCATAAAAGTACAAGTACACGAAAAAACTACTAAATTACAGTAACGTGAGTAGTTGTAATTCGTTACTTCCACCTCTGGTGCACAGACATACACATTAGATTTCCTCAAACTAGGCAATTTTTTAACACACTGCAGTGCATAGAATAACAACACTTAACTTTTTTTTTTAATGGACATGATGACACTTCATTATCAAGCAATGTTTCTGATATCAATAAAAGTGTGAACGATGCATTCACAGCCAGTCAACGTATGTGATTATAAATATATAGCAGTGTTGAATGGGATTTTGGACCAAAATGAGATTTCACTGTGGGAAGAGAGAGAGAAACCTGTGTTGCATCCCAATACTATGCCCTACAAGTATGTAGTGTTTTTGTTATGGGAATGTATTGCCATGTATCAAAAAAAATTCGGAAATGGCAATGCATTGAATTTTTATTTATTTAATTACTTATATTTAATTAGTCAATGTAACATCAGACACTCATCGCAATGAATTGTGGGTAAGATATCAGCCATCATTAGTATGCATGGGTCTGTACTTTAAATTTTCACTGGAGTTGTACACCACCTTGGCTCCTTCAGTAAATTTACTACGATTTGGGACTTACTAATTAATTATCTAATTAGTTAATTCATTATTAATATCATTTTATTTACTATTTAGCACAGGTAGTACGTGAATTGGGAGGCAGGTCTGATCTGTATAGAAGTCTATTTAGACATTTTTAAGCATAACAATTTGTTTTCTATTAAAATGCTGTGTTTTGATTGTGATTCATTTTGAATATTTAACTGAATAATTGCGATTAATCTATAGCAGATTAAAAGTTTTTGTTTGCATCATATATTTGTGTGTGAACTGTGTATAATAATTATGTATATATATAAATATGCACACATGCATGTATAATTTTAAGAAAAAAAAATGTAATTAGTGGTGGGAAATGATTAATCGCGATTAATCGCATACAAAATAAAAGTGATTTTTTTGCATAATATATGAGTGTGCGCTGTGTGTAATTATTTATGTATATATAAATGTATGTGTGTGTGTGTATACATATATTTATTTATATATTCTATATTATATATTAACAATAAAAATGAATATATAAATAAAAATGTTCTGAAATGTATATATGTATGTGTGTGTATAAATATACATAATAATTACACACAGCACAGACACATATATTAGACAAAAATTCACTTTTATTTTGTATGCAATTAATCGCGATTAATCTTTTACCAGCACTAATATTTATATAATAAGTATTTATATTTATATATACGTTATACATACATATACAAATGTATATACACATGTAAACATTTCTTTAATATATAAATGTATTTGTGTGCATTTATTTATGTAAGGGATAATGTAGAGGCAGCCGGTAGTTATTGGGAAATAAGCCCCGACAGTGTGATCAGGACCCGACGCGAAGCGGAGGGTCTTGTATCACACTGAAGGGGCTTATTTCCCAATAACTACCGGCTGCCTCTACATTATCCCGCTTATTACACGGCTACTTGCCACATAAGAAAAAAAACTGGACATGAATATGAATTTGAAACATTTTATTGGCATATTTGTTTTAAATTAACATTTTTATCCTTCCGCGAAACTGCACAGATGCATAAAATGATCGTAATACCTTATTAAGATCCTCTGCTTCATACTTGTCTCCATTTTTTCTCTTTTAGCCAGTCTTTGAGAAGTTTTAATGCCCATTCTGTATTTTTTTGTGTGTTGGCTTCGTAGCTGTCATGCTCTATTTTGTCAAGTTCAGTCTCAGTAAGCTCTCTGTGTCTTGTCGTGGTTGTCGAGTGTTTGTCACAAGATGGCGCCAAACAGACAGTAATCTTTATTGATCTTTATTGGCGCGGAGCGATTTTACTCGTGAAAGTAGTCCGGCTATGCGTTATTATTTTGGAGCGGTTATTATTTGAAAAGAACGAACCTGCAAATGTCTCAACTGACCAATCAGAATCAAGCATTCCAGAGAGCCGTGTAATAAACAAAGTTATTATACACAGTTCACACATACATATATGATGTAAACAAAAACTTTTATTCTGCTATAGATTAATCGCAATTAATGGTATGCATCCCTAGTACAAATCTATCGGACCGGTGTGTAGTGAAGATGTAGATGTCAGTGGTTAGTGAGAGATTGAAGTGTGTTGTATTTTAAGTGTGTAATTAGAAGCTCTGGACCCCTGATGAGACTCAGCCATTATCACCTTTATCTAACAGAGCCGCTTCTCATCTGCACCGGGAGCTGGGGACGTGTTAAGCTTTCTTGTTAGGGCTGTAACTCTTTCAGTTTTAACCGTTACCTTTGATTTGCATTTATGTATTGTTTGATGGGAGTCTTTTATAAATGCAACTATTCTGTTTTCAATGGAATATACTTGATTGATATGATTGTGTTCGGGTACAACATTGCCAAAGCATCACACATAAAACAGATGACATGCACACTATCACAACAAATGGTACAGTGGTATTAAAATGAGTTGCTAAGTAAAGAATAAAATATCTAAATGTAATTAACTGTAATGCATTATTTGCATACTTAATTGTTTGTTTTTGTTTTTCTTGCATATCATTAACTACTCAGTTTAACAGCGTACAGTAACTATGTGTTGAGTCTTTTGTACAGCTGACAGAAAACAGGATGTGTTCGGTGTCATGACAACAGTCAAGAGACTTTATTTCAGTGTTTATTTACAAACAACCACAGGCTAAAAGTTAAACACTGGCTTCATTTCTTCTTTTGTAAGCGATTGAGGTGCATTCAGGAAATGCAAGGAAAAAATCAGAACACTAATAATTATGATTGCCTAGGTCATCGTGTTCTCGCCCTCTTTCTCTCTCTATTTATTTATTTACTCATTCATTCATTTTTGTCTTTCATTTTGTATTTGTTTTGTCTTTTATTCTGTCTTTCATTATATGTATCTGTCTCTCCCTCCCCTCCCTCTCTATTTATTTATTTACTCATGTACTCACATAAATGAATGAATGAATGAATGAATGAATGAATGAGTCTTTTATTCTGTCTTTCATTATATCTATCTGTCTCTCCCTCCCTCCCTTCCTCTCTCTCTCTCTCTCTCTCTCTCTTTATTTATTTATTTACTCATTCATTCATTTTTGTCTTTCATTTTGTATTTGTTTTGTCTTTTATTCTGTCTTTCATTATATTTATCTGTCCCTCCCTCCCTCCCTCCTTCCCTCTCTATTTATTTATTTACTCATGTACTCACATAAATGAATGAATGAATGAGTCTTTTATTCTGTCTTTCATTATATCTATCTGTCTCTCCCTCCCTCCCTTCCTCTCTCGCTCTCTCTCTCTCTTTATTTATTTATTTGTATATTTACTCATTCATTTATTCATTCATTCATTTTTGTCTTTTATTCTGTTTTTCATTATATCTGTCTGTCTCTCCCTCCCTCCCTTCCTCCCTCGCTCTCTCTCTCTTTATTTATTTATTTATTTATTTGTATATTTTCTCATTCATTCATTCATTCATTTTTGTCTTTTATTTTGTCTATCTCTTCCTCTCTCCTTCCCCCTGTCTCTCTCTCTCTCTCTCTGTCTCTCTCTCAATTTCAATTTTCAATTTAAATAACTTTATTGGCATGATTGTGTCACTTATAATATTGCCAAAGCATTACACATCTCTCTCTCTCTCTCTCTCTTTATTTATTTACTCACTCATCCATTCATTCATTTTTGTCTTTTAATTCTATCTTTCATTATATCGATCTTAATTCATTCATTCATTCATTCATTCATTCATTCATTCATTCATTTTTGTCTTTTAATTCTATCTTTCATTATATCTATCTTAATTCATTCATTCATTCATTCATTTTTGTCTTTTATTATGTCTTTCATTATATCTATCTCTCTCTCTCTCTCTCTCTCTCTCTCTCTCTCTCTCTCTCTCTCTCTTTTCATTCATTCATACATTCATTCATTCATTCATTCATGTCTTTTATTCTGTCTATCTCTTCCTCCCTGCACTCCTTGTCTCTCTCTTTCTATGTATTTATTTATTTATTTTCTCATTAATTTTTGTCTTTTGCTGCTATTGTCTTTCATTCTGCATTTATTTTGTCATTCATTCTATGTCTCCCTCCCCCTTCTCTCTCTTTCTCTCTCTCTCTCAATTTATTTCTTTACTCATTCATTCATTTTTGTCTTTAATTCTCTTTTATTCAATCTCTCCCTCCTCCCCCCTCCCTATCTCTCTCTCTCTTTCTCTTTATTTATTTATTTAGTAAGGGGCGATTCAAGTTTGTTATTTCAAATATTTCAAATGTAGCCATGCGGTATGCATGCTCATAACGGAAGCGGCACGGTCACGATGTGCACGCGGTGCGCAGCGCTCATTTTTTTCCTGGCGTATCTGCAACGCATCGAGTTAAAAACATTTCAACATTTTAGAATGCCGCAAGTGCACCGCAGGTCATGTGACGAACCAACAGACGGTCACGTTTTCCGCACAGTTAAGACACGAAAGGTGAACCACCCCTTACTCATTTATTTTTGTATTTTATTCTGTCTTTCATTCTACCCCCCCCCCTCTCTCTCTCTCTATCTCTCTCTATCTCGCTCTCTTTATTTATTTATTTACTCACTCATTCATTTTTGTCTTTCATTTCATGTTTCTTTTGTCTTTTATTCTGTCTTTTATTTTGTCTTTCATTCTATCTCTCTCTCCATCCCTCTCTCTCTCTCTTTCTCTCTCTCTCTCTCACATGTTTAGACTTTAATGGAGTCGGCACTTAGGAAGTTTGTTGACAAAGTGTGTTTTGGGTGGAAGCAGTGCTCAGTGCGAAGCTCTTCCGGCCAGATGTCAGCCGGGAGTGCGGACACTGTCTAAACTGTGAACTGATAGGTGGTGTGTGTCATTATTAAGCTTTTACTACCTCACAGACTGACCAAGAGCGAGTAAGCCTGAACGCTCCTGTCTGCAGATAACCGCCTCACTTTTTATTTAAACGAGTGAGTCATCCACAAACAAGTGTCTGTCTTTCACACTTTTCACAGTCCCAAAACCATTGCATTGCTTTGGACCTAAACTGCTGTGAATGACGTTTCCTAATCCCGCTTTTCCATTCCTGTGAGTCCTTCAAAGATGTTGCAGAAATCTCAGGCACAGCAGACCGGTCTGCAGAAAAAGGTCTGAATTAGATCACAAAGGTTCCAGATGGCTCAAATTTAATTATTTAGCCCACAGAAAACCAATTCGGGTCAGCTGCAAATATATAGGATGACTTGAAATGGGTTTCATATTGGTGTGAGCTTTTATTAGGAGCGGGATGCAGTAAAAATGTTAGCGGGCTGCGTCGTAAACGCTCATTTTGAGGGGTTACTGTGTTTTCTCGCAAGGTTGCAGAGATGGAGACCCTTAACAATAGGGCCAATCATTTGCTCTGCCCGCTTCCCCGTCTGCTCGACAAAGCAATATAAACAAAGCCAACCACACTTAGGTGCCGATTTCATTGTGGCAGAAATGAAAACGCCTGCTGTGGTTTTTCTTTTTTCTCTTTTAAGGGAACAGTTTGTCTCAAAATATGAGGAAAGGTCTGAATGCAAAAGAAGATGGCGTTTAATTTATAGTTGGGTTTTTTGCGATCCTCTGAGTGCTGTGGGTTTCTTCGGGAACCACAGAGCTCCATTTTCAAGAAATAATGAAAACTTTATTTGTTTATTTACATTACAGTGGCATTTTGGTGGACTGAAAATGCAAACTTTTGCAAACGGGTTTCAAATTGCAACGTTTTGAAAGCAACATTTGTTTAAATGACAAATGTGCAAAAGTGTTGACGTCATGTACATGCATATCATGTGTTTAGACATTGTGTGACATCACCAACTACTGGCTTGGCATACATAATACAAATAAATGTAAATGTGAATTGTTTCAACAAAATTGTCATCTGCATATGAAAGGAAAACCTTTTTTTAATCTTAACTACAGTTTTTACTCTTTACTACACATTGTTGTGTAAATGTACCCTATGTCAAGCCTACCCCATGTTTAGTGAAAGTCCCAGAAGTGAACAGGAAAAACGTAAGACTTTAAGACACTTGTTAAGCTGTATTTTAAGCTCTTTCTCAGCCGTAAACAGTGACTGATAATCCAGAGCTCCTCTGCTTTTAAACTTGAGTATGTGGAATGCCCATCATGCCGGTCGGACACCTGGACACTTTCAGTCTCTCACTAATGGGTTTTTCAGTCTTTTGGGTTTCAGGTCTAAGCTAGGCATTATTATGTTTCCTTTTATTTTTACATAAACTAATACGATACCCAAACAGAGATTTACATGTCTAAGTAACTGTCTTTTGATTAGCTTATCATAACCGGCGATTAAATCAAGCTCAGTTTTCCATTACGTCGATCGATCTGCTGTTTATGACTTGTGCTAAGGGGTTTTCCATAAAGCGCTTGAAAGAGCATTGAAATATTTTCTATAGATAAGCTAATGCGACCTCATTGTCCGAGTAAAAGAGCCGGCCGACGCGCAACAGCGCCCGTCTGCGTCTTGTTAACCCGAAGGGCACTTCAGCGGGGCGAGAGAGAGCTATTAATTGTGTTTGCTCTCAAACATGGTGACATGATTATTGTTTGTCCTTCTTGATTCCAAACACTGTTTCAACACATAATGAGTAGGGCTAGCTGTTGACTTAATGATGTGGAAGAAGAAATCTTATCCCGTCGGATAAACATGGACGTTGGAAGTGGGAAACCAAAATGCAACAGAGTGCGCTAGAAAAAGATTTGCTGTGATCTTCCTCCTGTAATAATTGTAATAACCTGCATGGCATTACGTATGCAGTGTGGTCATTTGAAAACAAATAGAGAGAAAAGAGTTAAAAGCTGTGGTAAAGGATTGCGTTAGCAGTGTAAAAGTTCATGGGATTGACCACAGACTCTAAAAACGATTACTTGACTACTTGAAAATTAAGCTATATTCATATTGTTTTCATACTATCCTCTGGTACTTAACTCTTTCCCCACCAGCATTTTTTTATTTGCCATTCAGGGCCAGCATTTTTTTATGATTTTCACAAAAGATTAATGCCTTGCAGAAAATTTTCTTCTTTAAATATATAAACATAAAATATATAAAATGGAAGGACAGACCCCTTGCTTTAAAAAAAAAAAAAACTCATCCTACCTTCATTTGTTCTCTTTTTATCACCTCTCAAATATGAGTAGGTTTTTTCATAAATACAAAATTTTGAGCAAAAAGCTGAGATAATTGCATTTTTAAAAAAAAAGACTTGATAGAAATCTGATTCAGAGCGATGATCAAAACGTACACTGAGTTTGAACTGTTTGACTTCTGGGTTGTTTAAGTTGGGTAAGAGCGATGACTTTCAAGAGTAAGTTTACTTAGAATAAGAATACGTTTAAATTAAGATGAATTTTCTTGATGAGCAAAACGACCCAAGAAAATAAGAATTTATTTTTGGGTAAGTACATTTTTCTTGAATTAAGTGTTTAAGAAAAATTTTCAAGATTTTTTTTGCTTACCCCATTGGCAGATTTTTTTGCTTGTTTTATTCACAAAATCACTTAAATTTGATATTTTTGGTCTAAAAACTAGACTTATTTTCTTGGGTCATTTTGCTTATCAAGAAAAAGCATCTTAATTTAAGAAATTTTTGATATTTTTACTGAAAACAAGACAAAAATACTAAGTAAAATTTTTCGTGAAAGTCATTTTTTGCAGTGCAGCCAAACAATGTCACAAGGGCTTCACAAAAAGCGGAAGGGTTGGTAAAGGAAATCTATGCACACACGCGAGAGAGTTCGGGTCGTCCCAGGTCCGTTCGGCAAAACACATTAATTTTAAATTACCCGAGACCTGATGTCACTATTATTATACCCGACCCTGCGTTTTCTCTTAATTGACGGGTTAACTCGTCAATGGCAGGGAAAGAGTTAATGTTGTTTTGTAGTATGTTGTTGCATATAACAGTATGGTAAGATACATGCAGATAAAAAAATGTATACATTGCACTACTATAAGTCACTTTTGATAAAAGCGTGTGTCAAAAGCATAAATGTAAATGCAAAGCTTTTGAGTCATTTAGGTGGTTGCTAGGGCATTTTGTTTGGTTGCTAGGGCATTGCTAGATGTTTGGTAGAGTAATAGTTTGTTGCAAATTGACCAAAGCCAAAAGCACCACTTTCTATGATGATTTGGTCCTCTTTTTTATTGTGTGCCAGATGGCTTCTTTTTTTTCCTGAAAAAATGTTATTGCACATTTTTCCTGAACCAAATCATTGAATTAATCTATAAAAGGAAATATAAGGTATATAAGGTTAGAAATTTAATGAACCCTATACGACTGCAAACAGCACTAAATATTAAATGCATTTTGACTAAGATTTTAGGCTGGAGTTTAGATGTAGACTGAAATTGAAATCAAATGTGAAATGTTTGCGTTTGCGAACCTCCTTTCATGATTATTGTCTCGGACAACAGTTACTTAAGTGACTTGTTTTGAAAACTGCGCTCGCATCACACACATTTAACCAAGTCCCTTCGTCTAAACAGGAATGCCTGGAATAACAAAACTCCTGTAAGCCTGCTGAACTAAATCACTGTTGCGTTAATGTCAATTTCCTCTTTAAATCTCCTGTGCTTCAGGCTGACGTGCATTCAACGTAGATTTGCATCATCATCCATCAACCCCTCAATTTTAAAAATTCATACATTTCTTCTTGAACCCATTTTTCCTGACAAAGCAGTCACGCTGTAATTGACTTCCATCTTTGACTGAAGTTACTCTCCGATGAGTTGCTGAGCAGAATGGATGTCGCCTTTTAACTTTGTCTTTTATGTTTCCGGACAGAAAGGGAAGTCGGGTAGGGTTAAGGCAATGGAAACACTTTTTTTAAATTGCCCAGGAATTCCTGGACTTTTCCCTGCTAACACAAACAGAGACCTTCTATTGCAAACACATCGCTGACGGTGTGACGGCACTTAGAAAGAAAGGTTTGTGTGTTACAGCGATGATGTGCAACACCAACACGCAATTTCCTGCACAATTAATTCCAGGATTAAGTTTGGTTTCATGTCGGCTTCTCCTTTGTCTGGATCTGGGCAGGAGAGGTTAATAAGCTTACGCTGGAATGCTAAGTGTCTCCGTGAGGTCATTGGCAAACTTTTTGTCTGTGTTTTTCTTTCTTTTTTTACTTCAGTGAAATGCCAGCGTTAAACAGCAGTAGTCTGAGATAGGGAGGGTGGGGCAAAATGCATTGTTGGGTAAGATGTTTTGTCCGTTCATTTAGAAAATTGTGCACAATTTTTAGCCTGTACACACATTATATAGAAAGGCAGCCTATGATTGTGAGAGGGACAAACAAACAATTCAAAATGACACACAAGTGCTGTGTGATGCTCCACTGACTGTGGTCGTGCTTTTAATGTGATTCTAGCGTCAGCATTGACTCGCACGTTTTTAAGTCTAGTTCAAGTTCCTCTGAAATGCAGCAGGCTATCATATATAGTTGTTAACATTCATTGGGTTTGTCAGTAACTGATGATGAAGTGCAGTTTTCAGTAAGGTGTTGACGTAACTGAAGCCCATTTTAAGCACGTTGACATAAACAGAACAGAGACTCACTGTCATGCTGTTGTGTTAAATACAATGATTGTGTATCTTAATTAAACGTGTAGTATTAACAACACTACTGAGTTTCTTTATTAATTAGTGTTGTTTTTCATTTAATAGTCATTTATTAACATTAATTAAATGAAAAGCTGATAAATAAGATTTTGTTGCATATACCCAAGTGAAAAATATTACATATTTTATTGGTTTGTAGTCTAACACAGATTTGTTAAAGTAATAAAGCTAGTATTAAAAGTAGCGGCTCGTGACTGCTCTTCAGAATGGCGCAAATTCAAAATAAGTGTTTGTAGTGTCATGTGTGTTGCTTGTGTTTTCAAAATATGTGTTTGTTGCGTCATGTGAACCATGTGCATGACGTGTTTTGTCAAAGTAAGTGCCTGCTGCACATGCGTCAAAACCGTTTATGATAACAGAGACGCTCACGTTCACAAAATACACGCTAGAGACTCCCTTAACGGTAAACTCTGATTACTCATGAGATTATGCGAGTATCTGGCAAACGCGAGCGTCTCTTTTATCATAAACCCTTTAGATGCATCTGCAGCAGGCACTTATTTTTAAAAGACATGTGATGCACAGAACACATATTTTGAAATTACAAACCATACACATGACGGGCTACATACATGTTGTGATGAACTTCGCATCGAGCACCACTGGCTAAAATCATAAATACATGCTCTTAAAAATCTGTTAATGTGCCTGCATTGTGCACCCTCGAAAAAAGAAGTCACCGGCCGCCACTGAATATGAATACAATTATAGAAACTTTTTTACATATATATTTTTAAGTCATTTTTGTTTTATGGTTTCAGTTTTTAGCCAAGTGTATCCAATTTTTTGGTGTCAGTTTCGGCCCAGAATTTACATTAAGTGCATCACAACTAAATACCCCTACTATTTTGTTTATTGACTGTCATTGTTGTCAGTTTTGTATGTTAATGTTAAGCATGCACGATATTGGGCGGAAACTGGCATTGCAATATTTTGTTGTGTTTTAAGTTATCTCGTCATCTAAGAGAAAACGCTTCCCTGCCACTGACGAGTTTTTACGTCTATATTTCCACTATTATAGACGGTTTCATCAGTAACAACATAAACAAGCTGCTTTCGTGGTCATCACGTAAATTCCGGTAAACTCCGCGAAGAATAAATTACAACAAAGTCCTTTTAAAGTAGTTTATTTATATAAAAAGCAAAATAAACAACACGTAGATTACATAGGAACGCAAAACATTTGTTATTTTTGACGAGGTATTTGTTTAAGAGTTCAGTTTCAGCAACAAGTCAGTCCATTAAACAAACAAAAACCGGAAGTTAAACTCGGACCAGACGCATATCACGTCACTGCACATGTGCCCGATGAAACGGTCTATACACTAGGTGGCGCTCTTACCTAACTTATAAAACACTGAAATATCCACTGATCCAAAAACTGTAAAAAGGCTGTGTATGTTTTGATCATCGTTCTGAATTCTGATTTGTTGATCTTTAACAAAAGTCCTTTACAAAAAATGCAATTATCTTATGGTATTTTTGAAGAAACCTTCCCATATTTGAGAGGTGATAAAAAACAAATAAATTTTTTTGAAAGCAGAGGGTCTGTTCTTTCATTTGATTTGTATGTTTATATATTTTAAAGAAAATTTTCGGAAAGGCATTAAACTTTTGTGAAAATCATAAAATGCAGCCAACTTTTTTTTTTAAACGCTGGTAGGGAAAGAGTTAACTTCTGAATTAACTTCTGCCTTGCATTTTTGTATAGCTAACTGATTTCTCCTTCTGTCATCTTAGACCTTTATATAATGTACTACTGGCAAAGAGGTCCAAAATAGTGTTTCTTTTGAAAACCATGCTCTATGCTCTGTAATGTGACTATTGCAGATGCAGGCATTGTGAAGTTGATGCTGAAGCGATATATTGTGCAGCCCTAGTTACCGGGGCTTATCTTTTAACTTCAGTAAACAGCAGACATCCTGAATCATAATGAACTAGTTTGTCCAGGCTCAATCTTATTTCACCTTGCTTAGAGGATGACTTGTATGCCCTGTCCTAGAGGTTATTTCTCGTGTTGGTCGAGATGTGAGTTTGTAGACGTTCCCTTGGCTGAGATCCAGCATCTGAGCAGCCATCACAGAAGCCTGGCTGATCTGTGGCCCGTGACAAGCGTGTGAGAAAAGTAACATTCCTGTCTACACACGTTCTGCTCTGTGCGACAGCCCATGAGATACCTGAAACCAAATCCCAAATCCGTGGCACTGCTGCCAGCAGTCGCTCCACCTGTGTGCATGCAGAGAAAAACACAATCACTCGGTTTTAGATGCTCCATCAACCTTATCTTTTTAAATAAAAAGGGTTTGCTATGGGTTTATCAAGTCACTTTGGAAAAATGTGTCCATTAAAATATAAAAATATACATAAAGTAAGGATGACGGAGCTATAAAATTAAGGTTTTTATTTTCAGGGATTGAGGTTTTATGTGTTGAGATTTCTTCGGAAACTACTGGAGATGTGATATTTATGTGTCTTTATTTCCGAACATAAAAGAAAGAAATATGTCATTTGTCTTTCTCATTGGATGTTTTTAGCAAAATAACAACTCCTCATTTTATTTATTTGTCGAAAATCAATTGCTACTGTCATTTGCTGCTTGTTGGGTGTTCATTTAAGACCTTGGATTTGGGTGTGATTTTATTGACTGCTGAAGCCTGTCGTATAAAGTCTGTGTTGCTATTTTCAGTTGTTTTATTTTGCTCCTAAATTAAGATTCAACATTTGGTAAAATTTGCAAATTAAGAAAAACCTTAAAACTGTGCCACTGTCATTTGAACTTTCTCCAAAATGTGTGTGTGTGTTTCAGGCGAGTGGGCTGTAATTTACTCCATACGGATATTCAAAACCAACAGTAAATGATAATTGAATGCTTTTCTTGAAAGAAATATTCTGGTGATGGTGAACTTGTAATTTAGGTATTATACAGCGGTGAAATACATGACTGACTCGGGGTAATTGCTGTTTAGTGAAACTAGGTGCCGATGAAGGGTGAAGGGCATGTTGGAGACTCTTGCTGTACCGTCTACAAACTAAACCAAAAAGATCTTTTGCGTTCACCGCCCAGTAAAGCCCTCAACCATGTAGGGCGAACGAGTTTTACAGTAGAGGATAAATTACAGTTTTATGTTAGATATTTTTGTAACACAATACAGTGTTGTGTCTGTAAAGAGAACATCTGTATTGAAAGGATGTAGAGAATGAAATGTGACCTAGATTTTTTTACCTTTAGTGAAGATGTATCTGAATTATTTTATTAGTGTTTGCAAAAGCAAGCAGAGATTTGAGATTGAGAAAATATTTTCCAGTTTTGAAAAATTCCACGCACACATGACAATTGTCATCCGTGCAAATGAATAATCGCTGTATGCATCCCAGGCTAGTAGTTTTTGTCTTGTTTTCAATAAAAATATCAAAAAATTCTTAAATTAAGATGCTTTTATGAGCAAAACGACCCAAGAAAATAAGTCTAGTTTTACGACCAAAAATATCAAATTTAAGTGATTTTGTGCATAAAAAAAGCAAAAAAATCTGCCTATGGGTAAGCAAATTTTTCTTGAATTTTTCTTGAATCTAGTGTTTAAGAAAAAAAAAAGTTTCCATACCCCATTGACAATTATTATTATTTTTTGCTTCTTTATGCACAAAATCACAGAAAACAAGACAAAAATAATAAGTAAAAATTTTCTTTCAAGAAAAATTGTACTTAGTATTTTTGTCTTGTTTTCAATAGAAATATCTAAAAATTCTTAAATTAAGATGCTTTTTCTTGATGAGCAAAATTACCTAAGAAAATAAGTCTAGTTTTTAGATAAAAATATCAAATTTAAGTAAATTTAAACCTTAAACAAGCAAAAATATCTGCCAAAGGGTGTGAGAAAAAAAAATCTAGAAGTAAGTTTTCTTTTTCTTAAACACTTAATTTAAACAAAATTTGCTCACCCCATTGCCAGATAAATCTTGATTTAAGATTTTTTAGATATTTCTACTGAAAACAAGACAAAAATACTAAGTAAGAGAGTCAGTGCAGTGTACGGCATAGCCTCGACGCTGTAGGCTACGTGTCGGTTTTATACTCTTGTGTCGTCGTCCGCATCGACGTGCATTTACACATGCAAACCACTAGTAGGTTGTTAAAATTTTGCCTAGGTGTAACCTACACACGACTATAAATTACACTTTAGAAATACTACATGACTTTGCATATACGCATTATTCTAAAGTGTGATAAATACAAACAGTCAAGACGCCAAAAATTTCAGGACCCCAAAACCAAACAACCTAAAAGTTTTTTTGTTTTTGGCTGAAAATGTTGACATGTAAACAGTCCCTTAGATATTTAATAAACAGATGCTGACATTAGCAACCACCCAAAACACCCTAGCAACCATAACCCTAGCAACAGTTTATATTTGAAAGCAGTGCATTGCTGTTGTTGCCATAAATCAACTATTTATGTTTCATTATAATTGACATCTCAGATTCTCGCTCTTTCCCATAATTCCTTTCCCTGTTAATGAATTGCATGCATTTCTGAAAGCATTAAGCACTCCGAGTCTTGTGACCTCGCCCTTAAAGCCAAAACATGTGCAGACATGAGAGTTCAGAGGTCAGGCCCAGTCAAAGGTCACAGAATACCAAAGAAAGTGGCTACAGCGGTAGAGGGTTTTGATGGTTTAGTTGGTCATGTTTGTTAGGTTAAAGGGAGACAAAGCAGGTGTTGATGGCGTGTATCTGGGTAAACTCGGCTGCTGACGTCCATCTTTCAAACTTGATCTGAGAAAATGGGATAAAGGCTCTAATTGAATTACAGACCCTTTGTTCAGCTCCTGGGGTGCAGAGCCTTTGTCTCCTTCACTATCATAAGAGGCTGATTTTGCGGCTTGAGGATTTTGACCTCATTTTGGAAGCGATGGAGGGCTTTTTTCATTACCGGGGTTCTCATGCAAAATGGATCTACCTTCACCCAGAGTGGAAGACCTGTTAAAGGGCTCGACTGAACCCGGAGAGGATCAAAAATCTTTAATGTAGAAGCAACGGCATCATAGGCTACTTCATCATGACCCTCTTGACAAAATATATCTCATTCACCTCCATAATTCTCTTTCTGTGTGGAGGGGACTGCATGTATATGTGTTTTCACAATATATTATAAAATATTTTATCCTTGTGCAGAAATGGCATTTGTTGAATGCTTTTATGCTTTAAGATAACATTGCTCCTCCATCTCAAAGACCGTTGTAGTTTAAAATAGCAACTTATAATTATAATAATAATGTTTTATTTATCCTTTCATGTACCCATGGTCTTTTTTACCCCTAAGTGAGAAGCACATAAGATAAACGCATATGGGATACAGTGAAGGTTTTGAATTAGCTTTCTGTATGTATTGTGTTTATAAAAGGCATCTCGGTTGTATTTGTCATTGAAGATGAACAGTATTTGCTATTGACTGTAATATGTGGTGGTTTGCTAGCCTAGGAATAAAATACTTTTTTCTCCATCTACAGTTGTACAGCACTACTAATATTTATTATCCAAGACCAATCGCTTCATTTTTCTTACTTTTATAAGTTGCTTTGAATAAAAGTGTCTGCTAAATGCCTAAATGTAAATGTTTTATGAAGTATCTCAGTAGTTGTGTAAATAAGAAGTTCATCCCCTTAAATCAATTTTTTTAAATAATTGTTTTCTTGTCATGGTAATCCATGTCCAAGAAGCAACTAAGTACTGTAGAAAATCATGAAGATTTTAAGTTAGCCAACAAAAACATCAACCATGCTGTGCATTAAATTAACCCCTATTTAACAAAAAAAAACAATGACCACATGTTACCAGCCTTTTTTACTGTTGCATCCTTTGAAATTAGTTTAGTTGGATTACAGTAGCTAGTTTTGTTATAAACCCAGAGTCTATAGGTTAAGTTTCATTTTGAGATATTGTACATGGCCGTCTTGTAGGATCTGTGCAGAAATGCAGCTCTTTACTGGGATAAATCAATAGTTGGGATTGTCACATGGTCTTGTGTTGTCATTACAGAATAATTGAGTTTTCAGAATGCCGTCCTGTTTTATGGCCACAGGATCTCCAGTTTTATCTCCCGATCCATCACTCTTCCAGCACTCGGCCGTGTCTTTCACACTTTTGCTTTACTATTTTTCTTCTTTCTGTCCTCTCTTTGATCTGAGTGATGAATGAACCTCTGGTGGGTCGCCCCTCCCTCACATATGTCAGTGTTGTTAGTCAACACTACGACTCTCTCACCTTCTTGCTTATTCGTTCATGCACTCGTTGGTATCTATTTTAAGTTTTTAGTACCTATGAGTATCCTCAAATCAGTTTTTTATAGATTTAAATCTGATTTTCAGCATTATCTAAACACTAAGGGCTACAGACTGAATAGCAAAGTTGCCGTGCATGCGTGCATTTGTGTGCACTTGCGTGTGATTGCGTGCATGCATTCGTGTGTATGCATTTGTGCAAAAAATTGCTTAAAAAGTTTAAATAAGTTAACTTTTGGTTTTGTAAACATTTATTTAATTAAACTCACCGTGTCATTTTAAATGAGCGAGTCTGGCTGCGATGTTTAGTTATTACACTGTAAAAAGTTGGATCAACATTAAATTTAAAATTAAAACTTAAAATTAAGTTGTTTTTTACTTAAACATGTATGTAATTTGAAATAAATGTTACCAATTGAAGTAATTGATTTAACTTTTCACTTTTTACAGTGTATGAAATAGTTGACAATGCTCAATAACTGAAATAAAATAATTTGATTATTACTTAACTAATAGTCTTATATAAGTGTTTTTGCAAGAGTCTCATATCATCATTTTTTTAATAATACTTTAAATGCATTTTAGGACTGACACGGTTACTCGATTCTGCTTAAGTACTTAAAAAAATCCTTGAGTACATGTCGAGTACTCCTTAAAATAGCGAAGGATCAGCTCCTGCATGAAGGCAAGAAAGCGGGCGTGCGTTTGCATGCATTTTTGTGCACTTGCATGTGTTTGCGTGCATGCATTCACGTGCATGCATTTGTGTGTGTGCGTTCGCATGCATGCATTTATGTGCATGCGCGTGTGTGCGTGCATCTGTATATATGTGTATTTATTCAGAGTGCTTGCTCACCCTGCCAACAGCTGTGTTTATGTGTCTGTATTAACACGTGACCCAGTCTGTAAAAAGCCAGCTAAAGTTATTTATTTATTATTTACTGTTTTGTACATTAAATCATCCTACATAATGTAAAGAACATTCGGTGACAATATAAACTTGATTTCTTTCAAATTGACTGAGTAAGATGTCGATCAATGTGAAATCAATGATTGAAATCAAACCGGATTTCACAGACAGGGTCACATATACACAGGGTCATATTTTGTGATAATAATTTAGGTTGAGTTTAAAAGAGGCAGAAAATGAAACCCACTTCACTTAAGGGTATCTTTCAACCACTACTTGAAGCTGAGCTGTTAAAAATACAAGAAGCCCCCAAATGAGAAAAATTGCCCTCCCTCTTTTTTTCTTGCTTTAGTAATTTCCCCATTTTCTACACCCCCTCTGTGATCGATGAAGGAAAAATCAGCTATGATCAAACCCGTCAGTCTTGTGTCTGTGCACCACAGCGTACGGGTCACAACTCCACCGCAGGTTAATTAATAGATGGATAGGCGAACGACGCCACCCGCCATCTATTGAACGGCAGAGGCGCAGAGGGGGGAAGGTAATATTTATCTAAATTCCAATTACCCTCATCTGAGCTGTTTGATGTTTTTGCGGGGTCAGCATTTGGCAGGGTGAGCAAGCACTCTGAATTTCAAACACTCAAGCGCATGAGGACATCTCTGTTTGGAGAAAAGAGTACACATCTTCAGTGTGCCCTCCTGAAAGACATTTAAGTCCAGGACTGATTTTTTTCTTTTTAGGCAGGCAGAAAAGTGCTGCTGATTATAGGGGAGCAATCGCCGACAGAAAGCTGCTGGGGTTTTTGGAGTCATAGTTGCCATTTATTGAGCTAGAAATATTTTTTTGATTCGAGCGTCATTTTGGCTAAAAAGCCTGGAGCAATCATTCATTCAGCTGTGCATTTTTTTGGGGTTGTTTTGGAGAAAAGTTTGCCACTCTTTATTTTTCACCGGTACATTAGCTTTGATTGCCATGCGAAATGCACAAATAGAGGAAAAGTGCTCAAAAAGTTTACTTTTGGTTTTGTAAACATTTATTTAAATAACTCACCGTGTCATTTTAAATGAGAGAATCAGTCAGGCTATGATGTTTAGTTATTACACTGTAAAAAGATGGATCAACTTTTACATTTTAAATTAAAACTTAAAATTAAGTTGTTTCAACTTAAATGTTTCATTTTAAAGTGTTTTATTAAAAATAATTTGCTTATTACTTAACTAATAGTCAGATAAATCGATATGCAAATTTTGTATAAACAAACACAAAAATTTGAAGAATTTGAAATTTTGAAGAACGTGTTTTTGCAAGAATCTCGTATCATCTTACGGTTTGAAAAATCATAACAACCAATAAACGTTATTGTTTATTATACAGATTCAGCTCATTTTTTAAGATTTACATAAACCACCTCCAATAAACCAAAAAGTTGATCTCACTGATGCCAACCAATGTTATGACCAACACTGTTTTAGGCCAGGGGTGCCAAGACTTTTTTGTTTGGTGATCTACTTTTAAAATAATTAACCGACCAGATCTACCTGCTAACAAACACAGTTAAAAAATTTTAATAACACTTCAAATGCATTTTAGGACTGTCACGATTACTCAATTCTTTTTGAGTACTTAAAAATTCATGTCGAGTACTCCTTAAAATAGCAAAGGATCAGCTCCTGCATGAAGACAAGAAAGCACATCCTGGTGAAGTTCGACAAATGAGCATAAAACACATTTGAGAAGAAAGGCGCAGGAACTCAAAAAGACTTGCGTGTTTAATAACTCCAAGACCATAATGCCGATTTTACGGTCTGTTTTCCGAAGCTCGTGGAGGTGTGAAGCAGCATACACGGTTAACTTATGTGCCATATACCTGCATTGCCTTTGCGATCGACTGGTCAACCTATTGGGCTATTGGGTTTTAGGCCTATCAGATAGTCATTGTATTATAAGTCAGTGTCTGAGAGGAGAAACTGGGGTTGTTTAAACTCTTCCCAACTCTCTGCGGAGTCATTTTGTGTCGCTCTGTTTCGTAAAATTTGAACGAGTGCCAATAAACTCTCGTTTCTATCTCTGCGCAAATGGACTGAATTATCCTGCATGAAAGCGCTCTAATAAAAGAGCCGTGAAATATTACAGTGGCACTGCTGGTAGGGGTAAAGGATTGTTTGTCAATGTATGATACTCGAATTTCCCCACATTGTGAAGGGCTTGCGTAACCGCCGAGAAACAAGGAGCGACGCGTATCGTTTACGCCCTGGAATCTATTTTGCAAATTGATCAGATTCTGCATTTGGCGTTAAAGCGATCCCTCTGAACGAAGACGAAGTAGACGAAGGCTGCGAAATGCGACACTACAGCTGGTGGCGCATGAATTGACGAAGTGCAGACGCAGTCCGTCACGTCTCGAACCCTTCTGTCCTGCCGCCCGGAGAGACGTGGGCTTTGACTTGGCCGGCAGTACGTGACACCCAATATGGCATCCTTCGACTAATTGATGCCACCTTGTCAACCCTAATTACTGCAACTGCTGCAATGAGAAAGCAGCTAATTAACAGACTAACAATGTTTGTCACTTCAGTCCGACCCAGATAGTTAGGAGACGGCCCAAATCTGCTGCCAATGCATCTGCTTCCGCGCTCCTTTCATTCTCCTTTTCTTTTCCTTTAGTTCTCGTCATTTTGATCTTTCTGCATTGTGCGAAAGGCGTTTCGTACCTTTTTCGTGAGAAATGAGTTTATGTGCACCCTTATTCAATCTTCTATCGCATTTGCGTCAGAATTGATTAGGACAGAGGCGCGGGCTGATGTTTTTTTCTGGTGCCGTGAGCGGGTAGGGGTGTGGTTGTCAGGAGCTCTCTGTATTTTTCCCTCAGTCGTCACTTCAAAGATGTTTTGGATTTTGACACATTTAGAGCTCCAGCAAGTTGAACTGCTCTAATTATCAGTGTAAGGAAACAAGCGTCAGCGCTAATGATGAAACAGCATGGGGTTCGACTGCGCGTGTGTGTTGTTCAAGTGTAATTGATTTTTATCACACATCTGATCATATACTAATAATCTTTCCCTCCGATCCCGCTGCTGGTTGGCGTACTTTCACATTCGTTTTCTAGGTCAGACAAAGATTTTTGCATTCATGAGGAAAATTATAATCCTGCGTGTGTCAGGAGGAATTTTAGATGTGTAAATGTTGATATGCTGAGCTTACCGGTGAACAAAAATACCTTTATGATCTTCATTATGGCAAAAATACCTAACATTTTTACCAGTGCCATTCGCAACTTATTTTGCATTTGCAGTTTAATGCATTTTCAAGTGAAACTGAATATTTAATATAAAAAATTATTAGGTAAGACTTTATTACCTTCATTTGATCCATTTGGAAGAGGCTAAATAAAGCCTTTAAGTTGAACAGAAAGTAGTTTTTGGTAAATAGTAAACAGCCGCTGATGATTCATGCATGAATGTGCACTGTAAAAAAATATTTTTGCACTTACATTTTTAAGTTTAATCAACTAGGATTTACAAGTAATTTCAACTATCTTGACACGTGATGAATTGCTGTAACTTATTAAATCAAGTTGGATTTGCTTTATTTATGTTTAATTAATTTTAAAGTTACAGCAACTCATCACTAATACAGTCAATACAGTTAAAATGTCTTGAAAATACAAGTTGAACCTAAAAACAATCAGTGCAAAAATATTTTTTACAGTGTGTGTTGAAGTTTGTTTTGTGTTTCTGTTGATATAACTCTGCCTTTTTGTTTGTTTCTTCACAGATTCGAGTGGATGGTGCACCACCGCCACCTGAAAACGCTTTACTCTACGAGACGGTCACTGTCGTGGAGGGAAGCCCGATCCTGCGTGACATGATGTTCAGTCCAGATTATCAATATATTTACCTGCTGAGTGAGAAACAGGTGAGATTCATTCGGCTAGTCTGAGTCTATTAGCTTATCTTTTCACATTTTTAATATGCGAGGATGTGATGTGGAGTATCAGGCAGTATAAATATTTTGACTTACTGCGTTTGTTATGGCTGGTAACTGATATGTTACGGCTAGTAATGGTATTATAAATATGATAAAAAGATGGATAGTTCTTTACATTTTTGTTTGAAATCTGGCACAGTAATAGTTTACCAAATAATGATGTTGCATATTTTAGTTTCTAGTGCAGTGAACTATAGTCAAAGATCCCACGGGTCCTTGAAATCCTAGAAAGTTTGTGAATCTGGGGGAAAAAATTCAAGGCCCTGGGAAGTTTTTGAAAATATACATACATAGATACAGGTCATTGAAAGTGCTTGAATCTATTTTATGCTAGAAGTTTTCTGGAAAACATCCATATTATTCCCTGTGTAGTGCAGGATAATATCATAATAAGTCTACACTTTTTAAGCACACATGCTAAACTGTTCACTTTAAATGCTTATATCTTCTGTATGCGAATGCGAGTCCCTGTAACGCTGTCTTTGGCAATATTTCAGATAGCGATATACTTCCTGGCTCCCGCGTCACCCTGTCATTGTCGTTAAGCCTCACCATTGGTTGAATTTGATGTACACATTCAGACGCACTTACCCCTGGAGGCGTCCCCAAAGTGTCACCGCAGTGACACAGTGCGAGTTCCCTCGAAAGGGAACTGTAACAATGTATCTTTAAAGGTAACACAATGTAACCTTGCTCTCACTTGAATTTGAGAGTATTGGACCTGAAAAGTCCTCGAAAGGTTCTTGAAATTGAAGTTAACTAAGGTGTGGGAACCCTAAATAGTGCAAAATTGTAAATATTTATTTTTACCCCAACATGTTTTTATACATAAAAAACTAAATAATATAAATGTGACCCGTGCTGGCAAAATGAGTCGGAAAGGGATCTGCGTAATTTTAAGATACAGGTGAAGAAATGTATAAATATAGATTTTGGGTTGAATCTGGGTTTTCATAAAAATAAGAACATTTAAGCCCTCATATAGTGATCCCAATGCTCTAAATTTTTTATTAAACATCAGATCTTTTTTTGAATGTTTTCTGAGAGGTGTATCATCCTTAATGCTTAATCTAATACAAAGATGCGTCTCCATCCACATGCAGGAACATGCAGGAATTAAAAACTAAGTCCAGGACTTGCTTGATGTTAAAAGAGTTATTAAAAGAGATAATACATTAAAATGATCTTACTGATGTTGACTGACAGATCTGAAGCATGCACATATGTGCAAGCGCTCGACCCCGATATATATACATACAGTATACACAGAATTAAAGTTTTTAATCTGCTTTGACAAGATAGATGGAAGATTCCTATAGATATTGTTTTTTAATTTGTTTGTGTTAAATGTATTAGTTGTACCAGTGATTTTAAGGTATGGATGCAGTGATTTTGTTTTTGAACCTTCAACAATCTTTAACTGGATTATTCACAAAACTGACTTTGCTGACCAAATCAACTTCAAACAGGTGTAGTTCTGCCATTTTTTTTTTCGTCAGGTTCCAACAAATTATACATTGTTTTGAAGTTTATTTAATAGACAATGTTAAAATATAAATAAATAAATAAAAAATTTGCCAGCACAGGTCACAAATTCTTTTTAGATTTTTTTGTTCCCAACTTTACCGTTATTGTTTTGAACTATATCAGTTGTTGTTAATTTAATCGCTATTCATAACACTTGTGAGAAAAAAAATGACTACAGACACATTTGTGAGGGCGGAGTGAACGGCATCCGGGCCCTGTCTCAAAACTGCTTTTGTTTTACGGCCCCAACCAGAATCTCAGATATGTTGTTTTAACATCTGCGAGACAGGAAAACAGAATACGAAACGCTAGTTCACGACTTTGAATGGGAGCCCCAGCTGCTCGGCCCTAATAAGAAATGGTGGGGAAGCGTTTCCATCCAGAGCCGAGCGGAATAACAGCCTTCCCATAATGCTCCATTATGCAGCTGAAGGAAAGGAAAGATAAATCGAAGTTCCTCTGCTGAACAGACGCAGAGACTCTCTCTCATACAGTACAGCTGTAGACAGAATAACACGCGCTCTCTTTTCTTCATTTGCCTTCCTCTCAATGCTCATTTATTTTTCAGGAATACAGAGACGAGCAGAAATTTGTTGTCTTTGTGCATTTTTTGAAAGGCCTCATTTTCTTTTGTTTCTTTAAGACGAGCTTGAAGTGAAACGCTGAAACACCAGCAAAGCTTCAATCCGAGGATATTTTTAAATCCTTATCTGTGTGATTCAAGGAAAAAAACGTGATGAAAATTGTAATGTGCTCCAGGCTTCAGAGGAGTGTAGGCAGGAATTAGACATGCAATAAGTGGGATTAATTTCATGAGAATTTACGCTTGAAGGTAAAACTGTTCCATATTGTGTAGATCTGGGCCATAAAGCTTTTCTTAGCCTTGTGACGATATCAGATACTTGTGTTTTATTTCCCACCAACCTTATTATAAATGTATAATATTATATATATTCAATATATAACTCAACTCGTATTAGGAAAATGGTATACAAGTTACCGTAAGATGGTTTGTAGGGACATCGCTCATCGCTGGGAATTTCCCAGAGTTCTTAGGGTGACACTGTAAACCTGAATGAGGAAGTAGATGAATGTTTTTCCTCTCACAGTCTCACAAAAGAGTGTTAAAGTGCTGTTGACGAATGCCACGCATCCAGATTTGTGTTCAGATCTGAAAGAGAAGTTTATGGTAAAGCATCACACAGCAGTGAACTCGTCGATCCGTCCCGTAGATGATTAAAAGCTTTTCTTTGCGTACGGATCATGAACGGCGTATTAATCTAAAAACATCAGGCTGAACTGGGATGGTCGAGACAAGATTGGGCATTTATGAGCCACTTGAAATGATTACCTCATCTTGTGGTGTCAAAGGTTGATGTTTATACGAGGAATAGTTGATATCAGCCGAAATCAAGAATTATAATCGTATTCGTTTCTGCATTCCTGTTCACACAACATTATATTTTTCATTTAGTTGTATAAGCTTTGAATAGCATCTTGTGTTTGTCAGTAATGGAAAAGAGATCTTATACCACCCAATATCAACCTAAAATCACTTGAAAACATCCCACGTCATAAATATGACTTCCGGATTTGTATTTCATAGCTATAAAAATTGAAATCATTATTAAAATGTTATTTGAGTACTAAAAGGCAACATAATACCAGGTGTAAATAAACCCCAGCCCTGGGTGTTATCCATCTGATGTTCATCTGTTACTATATCCGGCACACATGGAGATGTTTAAGGGCCGTTTTTTGCAAATCAGCCTTGCTTGCCTCATTTCACAAAGCACTTTGTGAAGTCCCTTTTTAGCCGCACCATGCCCTGTGTGCACTTCATGAAACATGAACTGTGAAGAAACGTCTGAGAGTCAATAATTCATATCTTACACTGACCATCGGAGTTGCCGGATTTGAATATTTCATTTGCTGCAGGTGCACAGAGATGCGAGAGAGTGTGTTTGCTCAGAAAATGGCCCTTCGGTGGGCGTCTGTAAAAAGGTCCGTGAATGCCAAGTTTTTCGAGCAGTGTCATTATTTACAATCCCGCTCTTTGAATCATATCTGTAATTCAGCCATTTCTTTGGAGAGAGAGAGCGAGAAACAGATAAAACCTTTCATTTACCTGACATTGTGCTCATCCATCAGAAAGTGACAGTCCAAACCGTGGCGCTCCTGGATGTGTTTACAGGAATCATTTTCCTTTATGATTATATGCTAACCAATAAGAGGAGACCCAATGGACTCTTCCTGTGCACATGTGTCGGTGTTTGAACATGTGTATTTCTTTGTATTTTTCAATTGCGTCCTGTTATGTGTTTTGGCTGGGCTCTGATAAAATATACATTTAAAGGACTAGGGCAGGGGTTCTCAAAGTTTACATTCAAAGGTCCAAATCTGAATTCTCATCATTTTCATGGGTCCAGAAAAACTTTATGTAAATCATTTGTTTATATAACAAATCAACACAAATAGTTAAGTGTATTTTGCATTAAAAGTAAAAAAATGTTTTGAACATAAACACAAGAAATATGCCAAAAGTAACCAGGTGCAAAATACAGAGCAACCTAATTAGAGAAATGGCACAGTTTGTTCTCCATCAGATGCATAAACCATGGCAAAAAAAGTGTAGGCAGTGAAACTGACAAAAATTAGGAGTGCACCTATAAATTGGCTGATGATGTTTGCTATGCTTCTCAATGAATTACGGTGAAATGCCGCTACATCCAAAAGCCAGGGGGCGCTCTCGGGCAGAAACTTAATATGCGCTGCAGACGAAGAACCAGACAAACGCAGCTCCAGGAAATAGCTGTGTCCCAATTCAAGGGCTGCAACCTTATGAGCATTCGACCTTAAAAGGTGAGCACTCGGTCTTTCAAGGTGGAAGCCTCAGAAGTTCGCGAAGAGAACTGAAATGAGACGGTCTAACCTTCGGAGGACCCATAATTAGCGTCACCTGCTGCACGCGCCCACCTGCACGTTTCTGACTTATTAAAATAAATATGACATCAGAAAAATCATTAATTTATTTTAGAAATATGACACGTTGATGTATATTAAACTATTCAACAGTATACCAAATTAATCAACCTTATAAATATACGCAACATAAAAAGAATATTATTAACACAAAACATAACTTATAATACTTATAAAACACACCAGCTGCGTTTGAGGCGTGAAAATTGCGTATACCGCACCTTGTTTGCCGCTTGAACAGTTTGAGTTTATTCGCTTCATTCGCGCGTAAAAGCCGAGACATTCACTTGGAAATTCGCGTCATGGGAGGGGCTTCTGCGACTCCGCTCGCTGTAATCACGTCAATACTAGAGCAAGCTCCTTGTTAATGTGGCGTGTTTTTCCTCCAAAGTTCAAATTTTTCAACTTTGCCATGGCAACGCTCAATTCTTGCCATTCACGCGAATTAGACGCGGGAATGAGGCGGAACCACGTCTACTGTGCCACACTAAACGCACTTATTCGCGGCGCGAGACCTCCAGACGCGCGTCAACGCGTCTTCACATTGACTTAACATTGAAATCACTCGTGCTTGACACCTCTAACGCAGCTGGTGTGAACGCAGCATTACAAATACATGTACAAAACACTGTGCAGCATGTTTACTTACAACACAAGCAGTGGACTCTGACATAATATTAGTTTGTGGCCCATCATTTCTCCCGCTTGCGTTTAAACTAAAGCCGAGGGACTCACCCATAGACCATCCCCTTAGCAAGCAGGACAAAAGCGGTTGAAAGTTGACAAAGGGATGGATTAAAATACCAGGTGTAAACATGAATACCTCTATATCGTCCACTTGTGATCCGATTGACCAAAACGCATCTTAATACCAGGTGTAAACAGCCTCTAAAGTAGACTCGACCATGTAATCCAGGCTAAAGTCTCATAATCTAATTGAGGTTTGGATCAGCAAAGTTTCACATTGTTTTCAATCTTTGACATGATTTTACTCACTCAATATTAAAGATATCAAGGTTATATTAAGTTTCTTTACATTATGTAGGATGATTTGATGTAGAAAACAAGGGTTTTCACAGGCAGGGTGATATATGCCTCATGCATTATACGCAAGTAAATGACGTCAGGATTTTGCCATCAGACGTCTGAACTGGATTATAATACCGTACATTTTTGCGATAGCTATGTGGCGGAATAAATTAACATAGACTAAACAGACTGCAGCTCACCCACCCGGCCTGACTTGCTGACGCAACACACACATACACACACACACACAGACACAAACGCACACACATACAATGATGAAGAGCCAGCAGCTACTCTGCACTTGAAAGGCTGAGCTGTGTCCCTTTTGGGTGGGGGTGTTTTTTTTGTGCCTCTTGTTTTTCTCACTCTTAACTCTAATCTTACCAGCGATCAAAGGCGATTACAACTCCATGGAATGAGCGTTTTTAGAACTCAAGCGGTTTTCAAAAACAACAGCTTTTGGGTTTCGCCTTCTTGCCGAGCTTTAAGTAAGCCAATCATCCGGCCCGCTACAGCCCACACCAACTTCTCTTTTAGCTTGAAAATATTCATGTTATTTTTGTCTTCGACCTTCCGCTTTTCCAGTCTCCTGATAATCATTTCTATAAGCTTGTGTTTTTATATCTGCCGTCATGTTGCCGACTGCCTTCTTCCGATTCGGCACATCTGCAACCGTTAGAACGTCGCTGTCCCCAGGACGTGTGGTTTTATGAGTCTCACTTGCATTGTTGTGTAATATTTTCTTTTCCTCCGCATGAGTTGACTTTGCTGATACTGTAGCGTTCCTTGCATACGAATGTGCCTGGGAATGTTTTATGGTCTTTGTAAGGAGAAACGCCTGACTGTATTTACAAACACAGCTGAAAATTGTTTGCTCCTGAATCCTGGACATGTGTGCTTCAGATGGATGACGGGAGCTTCGAATGAAGTCATGTGTTGAGATGAACTACTGTGTGCTGGGTAGGGTTAGGAATCGAATTTTAATTCCAATGCTGGAATCGGATTCATAAGAAAGGAATCAGATCCTTAACAGTTCCGGACCTCACGGTCACATCATTTTCACGTCATCTGCACAGTGCACAGAACCGTCCGCTTGAATACTGAAAGTCAGTTTGCACGATGGACCATGGTGGAAGGTGCTCTAAACTGTGGCTAAATTTTAGAAAAAGACAAAGCTTTAAGTGTTGTTATTGTGACAAACTATTATGTTGCAAGGTTGGTGTCACCAGCAATCTGCGGTTGGTCCCTTTTATGGTACCCTCTTTGTTGCGTTGCGCATCCTGAGTGCCGACTATGCCGAGTGCTCTTTATTAGTCGGCACATGCTACATGTGAGACCCCTTCTCCATCCCTTCGAAAAGAAGGTTTAAAAGTTTTGCAGCTCCTAAAAATAATTTTATGTAGCTTCCTTTTTTGTGTTCAGCTGTAAGGAATGACACAAAATAAGTATTTTTGATCTATAAAGACTTGAATTTTATTGTGTTTCACCGCTTTGGAAGAGAAACTAAGAATCGTTAGAAATCGAACCTGATAAGCGGAGTCAGATTTGGAATCAGAATCAATAAATTCGAAACAATGCCCAACCGTAGTGCTGGGTCATGTGACTCTCAAGGCTCTGATTGGGTATAATTATACGTACACACACAGAACACACACACACACACACACACACACACACACACACACACACACACACACACACACACACACACACACACACACAGAAACACACTGTATAACCTTTATCCTATTCTACATATGGGGTAATTGTAGCCATCTTTGCATATTAATCTGAAATACAAGAATGTATTTAAGCAGGTGCTCATGTATATCTCAATGTTGTGTTAGCAGTACAAAAGGTCACCGGTTTGAACCCAAGGAACCCACATACTGAATATCCAAAGTCGAGAGAAACATAAAAAAAAACATAAATTTTAAACCCATACTTTATCAATTCAGTACACCAGGGGTGTCCAAAGTCGGTCCTGGAGGGCCTGTGTTCCGCAGAGTTTAGCTAAAACTTCCCTCAACACACCTGCCTCAAAGTATCTAGTCTGCCTAGCAAGCTTGATTAGCTGGATCAGGTGTGTTTGATTAGGGTTGGAATAAAACTCTGCAGAGACACCGGCCCTCCAGGAGCAGGATTGGACACCCCTGCAGTACACCATCCCTATAATCGAGAAGATGTTTGTCTGTGATTGTATTGGTGTGACGCGAGTTGTATTAATGTGTTACAGGTGAGCCGTCTGTCAGTGGAAAGCTGTTCTCAGTACAGCACCTGTAGGACGTGTCTGGGCTCCGGGGATCCTCACTGTGGCTGGTGTGTCCTGCATAACAAGTGAGTCAATGTCATTTTACTTACACAGATACCACCCTTTGTCTTTAAGGGCGCACTCACATTATCCAAACCAAACCGCGCTCGGGCGCGTTTGACCCCCAAAGCCTGGTTTGTTTGACTAGTGTGATCGCTTCGTTCCGCGCCCGGGCGCGGATTGTTTAATCGCGCCGCGGCCGGGTTGCAGAGGTGGGCCGGAGCGCGGTTCACTTGGGCTCAGGCGCGGAAGGCTGTGGTGTGAGCGCAATCGCGCCTGAGCGCGATTCAAAAGGTGAAGACGTCAGTTGCGCGACCACTCACCTTCATCTGCCTCCGTAAAAACCTTTTGACGCGCGCTGCGGGGTTACGTGAATGTCCGAGCTGCGCACGTGACAGATCAACTAAGCAATATGATGACATGTGAGAGGGCTGTCTGTAATCGCGCACCAAACGACTCCGAATAAAAAACACAGACTTATCATTACGGTGGGTTCCAGTGTTAAGAGAGCGCTTTACTTCCTGCTTTTTCAAAACAATCGCATCTTAATGACGAAAGCGCGCCCGGACTCGGATCGATAAGAAGTACAGTGTGAGTGCGTGCACCTGGGGGAGTAGGGAGGGGTGGCAATCGTGCCCAGGCATGGTTTGGTTTGGTTGGGATAATGTGAGTGCGCCCTAAATGTGCTTCAATAGGAGTGGAAGGATTTTTGTGACAACACTGTTAAATTGAAAGTGTAGTGAATTTTACACTTAACCTTTTATATGTGTTTATGTATATGCCGTGTCTAAAGTGCAGTCCTTAACTTGTTAAACTTGTTAAAAATAAACAAAAATCAATTATTGAGCATGAACATAAAAAAATATTGTTGAAAACGTACCTTACCCTAATGCAATTCACAACGGTAAGCTTATAACTAAATTGGTACATTTTCTTAAGAAAATATGAGTGGTGCTTACCATGTCAAAACTAATGTTACAAAGTATTACGTTGATGCTAACAAATTAAGCACGATGTTAGCCTGGTATTTCTAATATGTTTCATCTGGTTGCTAGGGTGTTTCACCTGGTTACTAGGTGTGCTAGGATGAGATGGCAATGGCAAAACTCGGGCTACAAAATATTCAGTGATGCTAACACGTTTAGCACGATGTTAGCTAGATTTAGCTGGCATTTTTAAGGTGTTTCAGCTGGTTGCTAGGGGTGTTTGGACCAGACGGCATTGGCAAAACTCGGGCTACCTATTACGTTGATGCTAACACGTTTAGCACGATACTCGCCCACTTAACTGGTATTTCTAAGGTGTTTCAGCTGGTTGGTAGGTGTGTTAAGACCAGACAGCAATAAAGATTTATAATTTGAGCTTCTTGAGTTGGATTTTGTGGGAAATGTCTGTTGATTCTCAACAAAATTTAAGATAATAGTAAAGGTTTTTATCAAAAAGGGAACCTAACTGCTAGGTCATAAATGAACCTGTGTTGAGTTGTTTGAACCTGAAATGCTGGGGTTTTGTCGTTAATTTAACCCAACAGTTGGGTTTGTCGCTTTGTGACCCGGTCATGGCTCTTGAAAATTTTCTAGCGTGTATTGTGGGAAGATTGCTGTTCAAAGCATTTCAGTGATACTGTGTACAGTTATGTACAGACAAATGAAACGTAAAAACTAGTTTTAGCATTATAGTATTAATGCTGTGATATCTTAACCTAAAGCTTTTATAAACTGGAGCGGTATGATGAAAGATGCAGGTGTTCAATAAAATTATGAACAACTGTAGGCTGTTTCTGGTATAGTGAGATGGATTTCATTTGAAGTGCGTGTTCATATATCAGCTATTTTCCAGCCGCTTCAAACTTGTCTAATGCAATCAGATTTTCAAAACTATCCATTTTACAGTCATGCGTATTTCACTATGACGAATATTTGTAAGACCTAAACGCCTTGATCTGCTTTCATTAGAATCAAAGCTGTACTTTAACGTTCCTATGAAAACATGCTCCGCATTCCATCATTAACTTTTCAAGACACCTCTGAGAATTCTGGAGCCCAGCCAGCCAATCGAAACGCTGCGTCGCCAGTGGCTGCCATTTCGACTACCTCATGCAGGACTTGGCAGGTGACAGCTTTCCCCACATGTTTGCTTCTCGTTTCTTTCCTCCGGTTGATCCCCAGGCAGCAGCTGGTCATGGGGGCCGGGGACGGCCGTCAGGGGAAACAGGAAGGCGTCTGGCTATTGCTGGCTTACCGCCACCCCGCGTTGCCTATCGCCTGTCATCAGAATGCTGGTTTCTCTCCTATAATGGATGAACTCTAGAAGAAACCCCGATAGAGAGTGGGCTGTGTTCAGTCAGAGCCGGAGAGGAAGAACATGTGTGATCGCAGAACATGCTGCTTAATTTATGGAGTGTTTGCTGGAATGAAATGGAAAAGGTTTTGACTTAAGTGTGTGTGCGGATCGGGGGGCGGCCGCTCGGCCTTCGTTCGAGTTTGGGAATTTGACAGAAATAAAAAAGCTGTACAGATTTCGCAGATGAAAAGACAAATCAGTGTCTTAAGGCGAGAGGGACCGTGTGGCTTTGGTTTCCGTCGTGTTACACAAATTGAAACCAGAGTCGACAATCGTAGCGTTTCCGAACGGTTTGACAGCGGCGTATAGTTTGAGATAAAGTTATGCAGAAGTAAATGATGGCACAGCTTTGTTCTGCATGCATGTGCGGCTGTAAAGACCATTGTTGAGTTTTATGAGTCAGAAAAAACTCATCGCCATACCTTCAGCCAGATACAAATCTTTAATTTAGATGTAAATCTGAGATAGATGGAATAATTAGCGCGCACGCGTTGGAAAATGACATTTGTTTGCATATTAATAGCATATCCCCAGACTTTACATGACCTTGTGACAGCCGCTGCACGTCGCAATTAGCAACAGATCAAGCTTAGCATCGAATTTAATGGCCATTGTGTTCACCGTGTGTGAACCTGGGATCCCGCCACAGTTTTTTTTTAAGAGGGTGCATGAGCTTCGACCCTAACTGTGTCACTCGTTGCACGGGCGGGTGTGTTCGTGTGTTGGTTTATTTTTATCCCGGTTCAGATGACAGGTGAAAATCTGCGATCGGGGAGAGTATAGACGTGTGATGATACATTCATCAGCGAGCAGGCCGGTCACATGCTGTCTGCTGTTCAGCTTTGTGTCATTCGGACCGTTGAGACCGGCGGCGAGCTGATGGAAACTGTTTGCTTTGACAGTGAAAAGACGACCTTGAGACAAACCGGCACAGAAGTGACTCCGCTGTTATGGTCCGCCCAGCCCGTTTTATTAAAGTAAAGCTCAGAGTATTTGAGCGTATCAACTTGAGGGTTCATATTACATAGTGAATTTTTAACTCCCAGGGCTTAACTGTACAAAAGTCACCTTTTATGAGCTCCTATTTTAATATAATAAAGTAAAATATGGAACACAAAAATGGCTTGTGCATTGTTGCATTAGCAGCATAATTACAGGTTCAGAGATGGCAGGGCGTACGAGCGAGGTTTCTATGTAAAATAATTTAGCAATCCTAAGTGACCTATTAATGCCGCTCATTCACAGACATTAAAAAGTGCTGTTTATTATTAAGGCCACTGCTTTGTGTTGGCTTTGAATAGACAGTTTTAAATCTAACTACTGTAGCTTTCAGATTGAATGAAATTGCATGGATGTACTTTTGCTATTTAGTAAACTACTTTATTTGCAAAAAAAAATGCAAATGTGAGTGTTGCTTTTACTCAAGAAAAAAATGGTCTCGGTCTCAACTGTCTTCGGTCTTGTCTTGGTCTCAGACTTTGGGTCGTGTTTTTTTTTTTTTTTTGACCACAGCTGCGGGAATTACATTAAATAGCTGGTGCATTGTCTGATTTATGTCCTAATATCATAAATAAAACTTCTGGCTTTAAAAACAATCATTGACTTATTTCTTATTTGATTTCTTTTGTTACTGTAGTGCCAGTAGGAGATGAATGAAGGATTGTCCAAAAAGAAATCTGTCAACAACATTAAAAAAAAACAAATATAAGTAAAAAAAACAATATAAGTAAAATAGTTTTAGCATATAATATGATGAGAGTCGGATCATAATGTTTAGTCTCACATATGGCTTTTAATGGAGGGTTTGTAGAGCACATTTCTAAATCGTTTTTAATAATTTCCCCCATTTTCAGAAACACGTCAGTCTTTGTGTACTAAAATGCATGAATCAATTCTTTGAGGAAATACTTAATTTCTTTTGTAGTTCCCTTTCCAGAAATTGTTTCCTGTTGTAAGGCGATAAAGCTTTATTCTGATTACTTTTGCCTCACTTAGTGGTTTCCAATTACAGGCAGTATTATCAGGTTAAAATTCTGGTGAGAATGAAATTGGATATAGTGTAAGTCTACAGATGAATGAGTTCAAACAGACTGTTTTACTGCTTTGTGTGTTATTGAAGAAAAGTTTGAAGTGGTGAAATGAAATAGACATAAACCAGCCATCCCACAATGCATTGCTCGAAATGTAAAGTACTTTGTATGCTAACCATCATCCATGTTTTGCTCTGGTTTGCTCTTTTTGTGCATTTGTTTCTCTTCAAACAGCACATACAATTTCAAGATTGTTACAGATTATATAATTGCTCTCTGATCATCACTTGTTTAATACTTAGTGTTAGACACAAAAACAACTTTTGCACCAGTTGCATTTTTATTTTTAAATGTGTAAAATTTATTGTGCACTATTTTGAATGTTTTATTCCCTTTTTTCATTGTTTGTCATTTTAATAAAAGCATTTTAATGATGCACATCTCTCCCATCTTAACAATGTCTTTTTAATTACTGGATCAAATGCTTTCAGGCTTTTATGTTTGTTTTTTTACAGCTTCATAAATTAAGACCAAGCCTGTGTTGTATTTTGTCTATTATTTTCTTATCAGCACACATAATGTAGAATAGTAACTGGCACGCCCATGGTTTTGTTCAGTGGTTATTATGCTCCTTTGTTGACAAGACGTTACCTTGTTCAATAATAATTATATTTGGACACGTACACACACATCTCAGTTTCTCCTATCGCGGTGATGCCGTTCTGCGCCTTGTGTTTTTGCCGTGATATAAAGCCGTTCGGCATCTGTGTCAAGCAGATGTTCGGGTTATATTTCATCCTGACCCTGCTTATCGTCATAAATTAAGCTTTTTATCGAATTGTTTCCAGTCCCGTTCTTTGTAGCAAAATCCTGCCTGCTGATACAATTATTTATGTCAGTGCTTTAGGAAGCATTGGTGACATCGGTGAGGCGTGTACAATGTGTGGCCCAATTTTGGAAAACACACGTGTACTCCTCTATTTATGAATCCTTTTATTTTCCACATTTTTGTTTGCCATGCTTTCTTTTTAGGGAAGGGCACAGAGCATGAGGGAAAGCTTTTCACGAACAACCCTTGCCAATTGCATACTCCTTTTTGGCTACGGAGGGTTAAGGGGGGCAGCACTGACCCGCATCTCTTTTTTTGTCTCGGCTTTGTGTTGAACTCTCTGAAGGGTCTTTAGCCTCCAGCCGCTGACGTGACCGAGCCGAAGGAAGAGAACGAAAGAGGGTCCAAGTGGAAGAAGCAGGTGGGAGGGTGGGGGCAAAAGAAAAAAGCGAAAGTGTACCTCTGGAAATGGTTTGTGTCCATGGCAACGAGGCGAAGCTGGAAGATGGATTTCCAAATCAGCCCCATTTGGTGAAGCTTGTATTGTATTACTGTTCCTGCAGAGGAGCTCCTGTGGATTTTGGAAAATTAGGTAGTGCTGTGTTGGGTAAAAGGACTGTGGTTAAAAGCTTTAGTGGGGCTGTTATTGTTCGGCTACGGTCGGTCTAATCGTATTTCTTTATCTGATGCGATGGATCCGACATGCTGGAGTTTGGTTTCTCTGTCTGTTAAGGCGGATTCGAGCGTATGGGTTTCAATAAATGCTTGTTAGCAGACCGTTCATTAATGTTTATTCGTGGTTCTGTTTTTTTTATGACTCGGCTTTCACCAGTTGAACTCACTGACTGGAACCGGCATGCTAATGGTGACTTTGGCTTGTGTTAATTATGCCAGTGAATTGGATGCTTCTACGGATAGCACACCTGTTGCCAAGATGTCTACATGATTGATGTGTGCATTTTCATAAGAAAGATGCCGTTTTCAGTGTTTGCTCATCTGCAATACTTTGCTGAAATGGGCAGATGTTAACATTTTTGGAACATTTAATATTTAGTTTCTTTATTATTTAGCACTTTTGCATGATGTTTATTAGATGTTATCATGAAGCTTAAAATAATGCAGACCTTAAAATGTCCATATTAAGTCAAATATTGACGGTTCCTATGTTGGGTTTGCATTAAAAATAGCTTGTTGGTTTAACTTAAAGGGACACTCCACTTTTTTTTTTGAAAATATGCTTACTTTCCAGCTCCATTTTGGAATCCTTGAGCCGATTTCCGGGTCTGGGGGTATCACTTTTAGCATAGCAAAATCCATATAATCTCAAACATAACCAAACATAACCAAAGAGTTTCGATATTCTTTCTTTTTAAAACTTGACTCTTCTGTAGTTACATCGTGTACTAAGAGCGACGGAAAATTAAAAGTTGCATTTTTTTTAGGCTGATATGGCTAGGACTATACTCTTATTCTGGCGTAATAATCAAGAACTTTGCTGCCGTTCGATGGCGCTGCAGGAGTCGCAATGATATTACGCACTGCCCCGAAAATAGTCCCCTTGGTAACTTTCGAAAGCAGGGGACTACAGCATAATACAAGTATTACACCTATATCCATATAATTGAATTTATTTATCTTATTTTGTTAAATTTTTTGTGTTGAGCCAACTAACTTTACTGGCATTTGTTGGACAATTTGTAAAAAAATTATATTTCTTTATTTTTTACTATAATAAATTATGCTAACAGGAAGCACCAGTGAGTTTGATGCATGAGTATTTGCACATGATTTACTCATCAAGTAAAGCGGCATGCATGCCAAAATGGTATGAACATGCTCATCCGTGAACCTAAATGAAACACTCACACTTAACCACTTTATGGTAACCCCCCCAAAAAACTTATATACATAACAGAAGGGACTTTTAATATTACAGAATAACCAACAATAAAATGTCCCCATAACTTGCATCTTGCTTAAAAACACAGTTTAGTACTTAATTTAACATTCGCTGTCTTCATTTGTAATGAGGGCAAAGCATGCTGGGAACTCAATCATCAGCATAGTTTCTGTTAGTCAACGAAAATGATTGATTGTTGTCCCAACACAAATGAATTAAGTAAATTAAGTAACTTGTCTAAATTAAGTAAAATGAGCAAGCAGTTAAGCTTCTTAACTTTTTGAAGTAAAGAAAAGATTATGCATTGCAATTGTGTTTGAACCAAAAACTAAAACAAATGTGTACACTGCAAAAAATGATTTTCAAGAAAAAAAAATCTTAGTATTTTTGTCTTGTTTTCAGTAAAAAAAAAGGCTTAAATTAAGATGCTTTTTCTTGATGAGCAAAACAACCCACGAAAATAAGTCTAATTTTTAGACCCAAAAAATCTAATTTAAGTGATTTTGTGCATAAAACAAGCAAAAAAATCTGCCAATGGGGTAAGCATTTTTTTCTTGAATTTAGTGTTTAAGAAAAATATTCAAGATTTTTGGCTTACCCCATTGGCAGATTTTTTTTTTTTTTTTGCTTGCTTTTCTCATCAAGAAAAAGCATCTTAATTTAAGAATTTTTAGATATTTTTACTGAAAACAATACAAAAATACTAAGAATGTTTTCCTTGTGCAGTCATTATATCTATTTGATACATAAACTTTTTATTCATTATCATATATATGTGTTTATAAAGTCTTTCAATATGCAATACATATGAAATGTCATTCACAGTTGGATATTAGAATGACATTTTGCAATTTTTTGGAACATTCATGAATTATAATTTTGTTTCAAATGTGAGGTGCTTGTTAAGTTCAAACTACACTTTGTGTGTCTGTTCAGTGTTTCTGAGCGTTAAAAAGCCAAGTTAAGACATCCAAAGTGAAGAAAAACAGTCTTGAAGTCTGTAAAACCGTAAAGGTCGTGCAGCAGACAGACGTTCTGAAGAAAAACAGTGGTCTTGTCAATAGTTTTCTTTCAAACAGGTGGATGGAGGAGGATGGTTCCTCTATTGTTTCTTTCGCTAATCAAAGTCAAAGAGACAATTGACCCAGACTGTCCGAGCACTCGGTCTTTTACGTATATCAATTAATGCACAACATCGATTTTCTGGCTCCGTCTTTTACCCCCTCACTCAATTTCAACAATCTGTCCGCCCAATTGCATCTGAACGCCACTGTCTGAGTTCTCCATTATGAAAAAGCTCTGGAGTTTTTCAAGGTTTTTATTCTTTTCATTGCCCCAGTTCATCATTTACACAAGGTTCAGTGTGACCTTAAAGCTATATTTCTTGAACTGGAAAGAAGAGATGAGAATTCAGTCCTGGAATTATTCTTACAAGGACACCAAATATGGACTCTTAATAGATTTCTTGGAAATTGGACTGGCTAAGCTGAGTCTGTGAGTGTGGAGCTCTCATCTGGGCAGAAATGAGTCCCTTTACACAGATTTAGTTGTGTAACTGCTCCACAACCTAGTTCAGATGTAGAGACTGGGAGCAGAAGGGTTGTAAAAGACTGAATTGAAGGAAGCCGGACTCATTTACATTATGCATTTGGCAGACGCTTTGTTTTCAAGTGACTTACAATGCATGATTCAAGGTATATCATTTTTCAGTATGTGTGGGATCGAACCCATAACCTTATGCACTGCTAATGCAATAGTGCTACACCTAACTCCAGGTGAAGGAATACAGTAATCTTTTGCATTCTTTACCTATAAAAATCTTTGAACTTTAGTTTTCTAACAGTAAATGCATATTTCACTTGAATTTCAGTCATTTCCATAAACGGATTTAAAGAGCACCTATTATACGATTCACGATTTTACATTTCCTTTGGTGTGTAAGTGTGTATTAGTTCATGTTAATGATATGCAAAAGGTACAAACCCCAAAGTAAATGATAAGGCGAGTTATCGTTTCCAACTATAATCTTTTTTTGTTGGACTACAACAAACACACAGATTGTAGCCAACAGTTTACTTCCTGGGATTGGTGATGTAGTAAAGACCGACATTATCATAATTCATCCCGCTTTGACTCACAACCTGTAAGTTAACTCCTGTTAGCATTGCATTGTGAGCGAATCTTTCAAACATAGCTAGGAGCGTCACATTTTCATCTGACGTCATTGTATTTTTTATCTGTTTGTATTGTATGGGCAACAGCAGTTTCTTCAAAATATGTATCTATGTATAAATATTTGTTTATACACTACTGTTTAGAATTTCTGTTTATTTATATTATTTTCATATTTTATTTATAATAATAGTAAACTCAAAAACACCATGATACCCCACAAATGTAACTACAGGAAAATTGTCGCAAGCATCCAGAACTCATCAAAACTTTGTCATATTTGAGCATCTTCATTGTGATCTCCCTTTGCCTAGAATTAGCTAAGTTGTACTCTGGTTAATTTATTAAAGGGATAGTTCACCCAAAAATGAAAACTATGATCAAGCTATTACAGAGCTATATAAATTTATTTGTTCTGATGAACACGAAGAAATATATTTACACTGCGAATCTTGATGCCTAATTCGGATTTGTTGCCTTTATCCGTTTTTTTTTTACAACCTGCTTACATCATCTTTTATAAGCGGCTTGTATCCGATATCAGCATTTAACCTTAACACTTAACAAAACAATTCAAGGTAGACATACTAAGCCGATAGAGCTTAAACCACAAAAGGAAGAAAAAAGTCACGATATGCAATGCACAAACAAAACAGATTACAGAGCTTTATTTCTGTAGAAGACATAAAACTTCAACATTACGTCCTCCAATGCACTACTAGGAGTCATGTGATCACAGGTGATATCCAACTGAGTTAATGTCATTTGCCAGCTTCGCATTTCCAATGATACACAACATGTCCGCTTACATTGCAGACGTGAATGCATGTATCCGATTTTTTCCATATATGAATGAGGCCTGAAACTGATCAGAGAATATCGAAATATATGCGTTTATACCTGCTTACACGTCCGTAGGTTATATCCGATCTGATATCAGTCGTAATTGAGTCACTTCAAACATGCAATGTAAATGCGGCCTGTGAGCCATGTTTGTACTCAAACTGTTTTGGAGCACCATTGACTTCCATAGTATTTATCTTTCCTACTATGGAAGTTAATGGTGCTCCTGTTTCCAGCTTGATTCCAAATATCTGCCTTTGTATTGAGAAGAACAAATAAATTAATACAGGTTTGAAGGTGAGTAAATGATGACAGGATTTTCATTTTTGGGTAAAATATCCCTTCATGCAGCTACACCCTGAGTTGCTCTTAAAACTTTATTTCTATTCTGGGCTCTATTGACTGCTTTTTTATTATTCACTCCAAGTCATCCATTTAAAAATTTGATATTATTTTAGTTTTCTAATAAAATAAATAAAATATATATTTTAACATTAACATTCTATACTATTGTCCTAAAATTAAAATAATTTTTAAAATCATGAAAAACATTTCAGTCAAGTGTTCTTGTTTTTTTTTAATACGGTTTCTAACATACTGTAGTTTAAAAAAAATCCCATGCATGTTTGGATGCATGTAAATGGAGACATAATTGTAATTTTCGTCTGAACTCTTCTTTAACAGCCCAGTAGGGTGTATTTTATTGGTCCGATCCTGGTAAGGAATGAGCCACAGACTATCAGCACGCCTTAAGCAACACTCCCTTCTTATTGTGGCAGGTAGATTGTTTCTGTGAAATGTACTGCGAGTCTCGAGTACTTACATTGAGCATTGTTTCACTTCTGTATGTTTCCTGTCACAGGCAATTTACAGCCCTCGTTGACTTCCTGTCCCAGATTCTGTGTTGTGTTGACTTAAATCAATACGTCCTTAGCGGAAACAGGCCGACACCGGGCCGCGGCGATGTTGAATTGTTGTCACCGGTGTGTTTACGTCATAGTCTGTAGTTAAGACCACCTTACCTGGGTTAGTGGCAACGTATCATAAATCACATTAGTTCCAGTTCACCGAGAAGACAAGAGCGGTTTAATTGGACAAAATCTCATTTCGCAAACGGAGGAAAGGGGAGAAAAACAATGGTGTAAAAGGTGGCAGAGAGTCCTTGAAGGTGCATGTACCGAGAGAGATCTTGTCTTTTTCTGTCTGTTTAATTAAGACTGCTCCATTTTTTTTGTCCTTTAGATATATGGGCATAATTAAGGCAAAACAAATCATTACTGCTGTGGTGAATAATGGCTCCTTGGGTATCGACTGAACTTTCTTCATTTAACAGACAGACGGGCGCGCTGAAGGTAAAAACGCAGCGTCTCGCTGTCACTGATGGAAAATAATGCAGTCGCAGACATCATGATAAATTAGGTGCCTGAGCTTTTGGCAAATATTTAGCTTGCCCGCACGTACCCAATTTTGAGGCGTGAGGTGTTTGATGTAATCCGCTCGTGCATTTACAGGCTCGTTCTATCTCTCTTCTGTGTACGTTTTTCATTAGGCTCTCCGGAGAGGCCTTAAAATTAAACCGCATTTAATTTACTGAACCTCGTTACGCATCATCAGCTTATACTGTGCTATTCACGTCTAACAGTTATCAACAATAGCCGCATTTAAGACCGACGTCGCAAAATATAAATTTACTCTCTGCGACGATAACAAGGAATATGTATACGTGTCACGGCCGGGAGCGCAAATGTAGTTGCTGTCGTTATGAAAGATGATCTAGTTCAACCGTGGGTCGGGTTCTGAATAACGCTTTGCGTGCATTAGTGATGCTTGGTAGGCATCCTCTGCTTCGGGTTTAATTCAACAACGGGCAACTTTTAACGTTTTTAAATAGCAGTATTCATATCTGGAGCCTTTCCTCCAGAAACCAGGTCTTAGGAGCTGGTATTATGGGGGCATAATACTGTATAATGTTCGTCCCCACCACAATTGGGATAATTAGTGTGTCCCTACAATTTATCAAATTGTTTGTAGTAAGTGTAATTTAAATGATGCAGTAATTGTTTTGAACTGTATCATTTTTGGATAATGAATTAAAACAACAAAAGGTATGCATTGATTTATATTCTATTGTTTTTTATTATTACATACAAAACAAAAAAAAATTATATTCAGAAAAAATTAATTGTAAGTGTTGCCTCATTGAAAAACAGCTTTAAATCATTTAACCTCTAAAAATAAATACATACTTTTTTTTAAAAACTTTGTTCCCCTTCGAGGGAACTCGCGCTGTGTCACCATAAAGATGCTTTTAGGATTGCTTCAGGTGTGAGTGCGTCTGAATGTGTATATTAAATTCAACAAATTATGGGGCATGACGTCACCGGTCAGTCTAAAAGGTGACCTGAAAAACGCCCTCACTATCTGAAATATTGTCGAAGACGGCTTACAGGTATGCAGGAAGTATGGCAAGGGAGATGCAGCGTCTCGTTCCCTTCTTAGGGAACAAGGGTTACATACGTAAACCGAGACATTTTAACTCTAACTTGTGATTGTTTGAAGTCTTCCTGTCTTGTGTTTGTGATGCATCTTGCTCCTATTTTTTTATAACACTTCTTATTAATTTGTCACAGTCATGCGTAAATGACATAAAGCAGTTGTGTCCACCCAAACTTATCATCAGTGACATGGCCAAATATCTGCATGGATAGCATCAGAAGATGTAACTGCATTTGTTGAAGGGAATTCTGGGTATTTTGGCATGCATTGGTTGAAGTGAACAGGGAAAATCTTGCTCACTGAAGCTTGAAGGAGATGGGATGTCGCTTTCGCCTCTTATCAGCCGAGCACTGCCAACCGTGAGCTATTGTCGAGCCAGGATCTTTCTGTTTACTCATCCGTTTGTTTGTTTGTTTGTTTATTCCTAGGTGCTCCAGAAAGGAAGCGTGTAAGAAGTGGGCGGAGCCTCTGCACTTTAGCTCTGAACTGGAACAATGTGTCGATATCACCGTCACTCCTAATAACATGTCCGTAACCTCGGCTTCGACACAGGTGAATGGCTTTTACTTCCCACTCCGGACGCATAAAAATCCCTGCTCTTGATCACTCACATCTTGCTTTAACTGTGCAATGAATCTTTTGATTGAAAAGAAATCTTGTATGATAATGAATATGAGCATTAAGGGACTTAAATGTTTTAATACTGAACGGTGCAACAAAACGCTTAAAACATAGCTTTTTGCATAAGTCTGATCATGAGATTTTCTAGCACGTCTCACAAAAATCATCTGTGTGCTTGTGTTTGTTTTGTGCTTCAGCTGAGTGTGAAGGTAGCGAACGTCCCGAACCTCTCCACGGGTGTCACGTGTGTGTTTGAAGAGCTGACGGAGAGTCCAGGTGAAGTGTTGGCCAAAGGACATATCCTCTGTATGTCCCCGTCTCTGCGGGACGTCCCATCTGTCACACAGGGTTATGGTAAGAGAGTTTAAAGGCATGACAGTCATGAAATGAGATTTCGAGTGCATTTTATCTCTCTGATGTGATGTATTTTGAATGACATGTATTATGGCATATATAGAATATAAGGAATAATGTAAGATTTTTATCATTTTGGTTTATAAATGCAAGAACAGGAACTTTATGATAGTGAGGGAGCCCTTTCCTAAAATTTATTTCCATATATCCATATTATGTATAAAGGAATGTTTAAACTGTGTTAGACAAACAGTAAGTGTGATATTATAAAGACAGCAAGTTGTTTACAAACTTAAACAATTGGCTACATCAGTAGACTTAATATTTTTGTTTTATTTTCTCTTGAAATTTTCTGGGGACCCCTTAGAACCTTCTGGGAGACCCCAATTAAAAAAAAACCTGGGTTAAGATATTATTGCTCTCAGAAGTGTCTTCTGTCATCGAAATAATGACTTCAGTAAGATTTTAATAAGAATTTGTCTCAAGACAAAACACATTCTTAAAAAAGCGACACATTATCACTTTTAAAGGTGCAGTGTGTAAATTCTTTTAGCGGCATCTAGTGGTGAGGTTGCGAATTGCAACAAACGGCTCAGTCCACTGCTCACCTCTTGCTTTTGAAACACATAAGAGAAACTAAGGCAGACGCCACCGGACAAACATGTCATCGTTGAAGACAACTTAGTAAAAAAGTTTGTCCGTTAAGGTCTTCTGTAGAAACATGGCGGCACAAAATGGCGGCTTCCATGTAAGGGGACCCTCTGTGTATGTAGATAAAACGTCTCATTCTAAGGGGCTGGACACACCAAAACTTTTAAACGCGTCTGAAAACGCCTGGAGAACACCGAATGCCAGCTGTTTTTCAGCTGAGTGCCAGCTTTCTTCAGCTGAGCGCTATGGTAGCTGTGATACTTTAGCTGTGAGCCAGTTGGTTGCTGTGGTAATGTCCCGCCCCTCCTCCACTGTGATTGGGCGGCCGTGTGAGAACTGACATTGACGAGCGGAGCTTTTCTCCCAAAGTTGAATCTCTTTCAACTCTCGACGCTCAGCGCCGAGCGCGGAAAAACCGCCGAGCGCCGGTTTTCAGCGCGGAAAAAACCCGCTAGCTGCTGGCTTATTTGAAAAACGCCGAGCTTCCATTGGAAACAATTGAAAACATGCGCCGGCCGCGGGCGTAAAAGTTTTGGTGTACACAACCCCTAAGGCAATAAACACATAACGGTTCATTATGAAAGGTCTTTATACACTCCTGATAATTTAGTTTTGTATATTATTTTGCCCTTTCTTTCAAGAGATCCTTCTAAAAATTACACACTGCACCTTTAAGTGTTTACGTAAGTCATTGAAGTTGGGATTGGATAAACCAGATGGACAGTTGAACGATTGACACAATAATTCAACGCATTTAAAGGGGACATTTCACAAGACTTTTTTAAGATGTAAAATAATCTTTGCTGTTCCCATATTCAAAGTTTTAGCTTAATATACCATATAGATTGTATTATATTTAAAAGGACACACCCCAAAACGGCACATTTTTGCTCAAATAGCAATTTAAACAAAAATGTGCCGTTTTTGGGTGTGTCCTTTTAAATGCAAATGAGCTGATCTCTGCTCTAAGGGGTTGTGCACACCAAAACTTTTAAACGCGTCTGAAAACGCCTGGAGAACACCGAATGCCAGCTGTTTTTCAGCTGAGTGCCAGCTTTTTCTGATGAGCGCTTTGTTAGCACTGATTATTCAGCTGTGAGCCTGTTGGTTGCTGTGGTAATGTCCCGCCCCTCCTCCAATGTGATTGGACGGCCTTGTGAGAATTGACATTGACGAGCGGAGCTTTTCAATCAAAATTGAATCTCTGAATTGAATCTCTCAAAATTGAATATTTGAAAAACGCTGAGCTTCCATTGGAAACAATTGAAAACATGCGCCAGCAGCGGGCGTAAAAGTTTTGGTGTGCACACCCCCTAAATGGCAGTGCTGTGGTTGGATAGTGCAGTTATTATTATAATTAGATCCCCTTCTGACATCACAAGGGGAGCCAAATTTCAATGAGCTATTTTTTCACATGCTTTGAGAGAAAACTAAGTTTCTGGGTTGATCTGTTTCACATTTTCTAGGTTGATAGAAGCACTGGAGACCCAATTATAGCATTTAAACATGGAAAAAGTCAGATTTTCATGATATGTCCCCTTTAACACATGGTATGCCTATCTCTCACAGCCTCATTCATATTAAATTAAATAAGCAGTCTAGCCTCGCTGAGGTCCAAACGGTGAAGGATTCTTTCTCAGGCTCTTTAGTCTCTGGACAGAATCGAATCTCACTTCAAAAGACTTGAAAAGAGTTGAGTGTATCTGTCTTGGTTCACTGCTAACTGTCTTCACTAATGAGTTCTTCTATCATCATAATGTCATATAACTACCATTATACAGAACTTAAGTCTGGAGTGAGCTTCTCCTGCCGAGTCTCGCTCTCGCTGCTCAATGTTCGTCTTCAATCTGCTTTGAATTTTTCCATCTGTGAACAGTTTTTCGACTTTAGAGCTTCCGATTAGAAGCCATAATTAATTTAACGTGAACAAAAGTGTGTGTTAAAATTTTGCCCTACCTTAACTTGATCTTGTTGAGTTTTCTCATCCACATTTTAAGTTTAGTTTTCATAGACTTTATTTTCGTCACTCACTATATTCATTAGTCAAATTAAACCCTCCGTCTGCTTCAACCGAAGCCTTTAAAAAAAAAAACGGTTCTCTGTAAAGCTGCTTTGAAACAATTTGCGCTTTGGAAATAAATTTTAATTCAATTTGTTTTCCTAATTTTGTCCTGGTGCTTTCGTGATGACTGATAATTACATAAATCTCATCTTCAGAGTCCCTGCTGCTTTAGGAGCTACTTTAATTTCCCGTTACGATTTTTCTCTCTTTTTTTTGAGGTACTCTAAGAATACAAGTACACCGATGGTAACTTTTAGACTCTGGAAGCCCGGTATTCCCATTAATAACAATTATTGCATGTACAAATGGAAATATTATGTCAATTATAGTGAAGTGAGGCCCACAAGTATAATTTGATGGGCAGAGATGTAGTCATTATGGAACGCGAAAGGGTTGCCGAGTTTGAAACGTAAGTGCATTTCTCTCGCAGATGGAAGAAGTGGATAAATGGTCTCGCAATCAAATATATTAGGAAAAATGAACATTACTGAGTATATGTGCGGAGAGGAGGACAATCTCTGCCTTGCCTGCATTACAGCATCAGTGAGATGGGTTCAAACAGCCCTGATCACGCTAATCTCGTTTCTCTTGCATTTTCTCTTTCTTTCACTTCATTACGGTCTTTTTCGTTTCTCTCGCAGGCGATAAACGGGTCGTGAAGCTCTCTCTGAAGTCCAGAGAGACGGGTCTTAAATTCATCACCACCGATTTCATCTTCTACAACTGCAGCGTCTTGCAATCGTAAGTATGACGGTCTGTGAAAATGTATTTGTGGCCTTCTCACAGGGTTCGATTGAAGTGGTTCCTTAAAGATTCCTTTGCAAATTCCATTTAGCCGATTTGTCAGCGTTTTCCCCCTGTCAGCAGTTCTTTGGTCTTAGAACAGCACAATTATTAACTTTAGCCAACTAATAATGATTTTATTGAAGATTCAAGAACTCAAGCCAGCAGATAGAAGTCAGTCCAGAAGTTTGAGTTTTATAAATCCCCTGTCGTTGTTGGATCAGCGCAGCTTCCTTTCCTGTATTTGCTATAAAAATAAAGTTACAAGCCTGAAAAATGCAGGTGTTTAGCTTCAATCGATGTCATTTTTATGATACCATCATGTCACTTCATAGCTGATTAAAAATGTTTTGATGTTTCTTTCCTTTTAAATACTATCCATAAAAGCTCCAACTGAGACTATTGTTTTTACAACGATGGCTGCCAAGTGATCCGTCTTCCATGCATGTCTTTTTTTAAATGCAAATACCAAAATGTTTTGGCAAAAGTTTGTGTTTTTTCAAAGGTTTTAAGGTTTGGCATCAAATTCAGATAAATTTGAGAAATTTGTCAGTAAAAACCCAACAGTATCTGTAAGTCCTGGCCAAAACAGTTTAACTAATCATTACTTTGTCCACACAAACTCGATAACATCTTGCAGACAGTTTTTATGTAATAAAAGTTCTGTCTGTTTCAGTAAATGAGTGGATTTACTCCAGATGTGTTTGTGTGTAATTGCTGTTTGGTTCAGTCGTAAGGTGGCTGGATAATATCACAGCTCAAATGAAGTTTAGGTTATATTTGTTCTTCATCTGTGCAATCTCTGGTAACACTTTACAATAAGATTGTATTTGTTAACAATTAGTTAATGCATTAGAAATGGAAAATGAACAATACTTCTACAGCATTTATTATCTTAGTTCATGTTAATTTACTAATACATTTATAAAATCAAGTGACTGAACTGTTAAGTAAGGGATAATGTAGAGGCAGCCGGTAGTTATTGGGAAATAAGCCCCGACAGTGTGATCAGGACCCGACGCGAAGCGGAGGGTCTTGTATCACACTGAAGGGGCTTATTTCCCAATAACTACCGGCTGCCTCTACATTATCCCGCTTATTACACGGCTACTTGCCACAGAAGAAAAAAAACTGGACATGAATATGAATTTGAAACATTTTATTGGCATATTTGTTTTAAATTAACATTTTTATCCTTCCGCGAAACTTTGCACAGATGCATACAATGATCGTAATACCTTATTAAGATCCTCTGCTTCATACTTGTCTGTCTCCATTTTTTTCTCTTTAACCAGTCTTTGAGAAGTTTTAATGCCTATTCTGTATTTTTTTGTGTGGCTTCGTAGCTGTCATGCTCTATTTTGTCAAGTTCAGTCTCAGTAAGCTCTCTGTGTCTTGTCGTGGTTGTCGAGTGTTTGTCACAAGATGGCGCCAAACAGACAGTAATCTTTATTGATCTTTATTGGCGCGGAGCGATTTTACTCGTGCAAGTAGTTCCGGCTATGCGTTATTATTTTGGAGCGGTTATTATTTGAAAAGAACGAACCTGCAAATGTCTCAACTGACCAATCAGAATCAAGCATTCCAGAGAGCCGTGTAATAACTTTAATTAATGGATCATAAATGACTGCATTGACATTAAAGGATTAGTCAATTTATTTACTCAATTAGATAATTTAATCACCACCATGTCATCCAAAATGTTGATGTCTTTCTTTGTTCAGTCGAGAAAAAAATATGTTTTTTGAGGAAAACATTCCAGGAATTTTCTCATTTTAATGGACTTTAATGGACCCCAACACTTAACAGTTTTAATGCAGCTTGAAATTGCAGTTTCAAAAGACTCTAAACAATCTCAAACGCGTTATAAGGGTCTTATCTAGTGAAAAGATTGTAATTTTTGCAAGAAAAATAAAAATATGCACTTTTAAACTACAACTTTTCGTCTTCCTCCGGTCCTGTGACGCGCCAGTGCGACCTCACGCAATACGTCATCACGTCAAGAGGTCACGGATGACGTATCGAAACTACGCCCCAGTGTTTACAAGTGTGGAGAAAGAGGACCGTTTCGACGTCGTTGTGTAATGATACTAATTAATGTCTTTGTGTCAGTTTATTGTTTAAAATTTTCCGCAAATGTGCATTTCATATATGTAACACGTGACCTTTCCACGTCATTACGCAATTAGGTGAGGTCGCGCTGGGTCGTCACACAGCCGGAGGAAGAAGAGAAGTTGTGGTTTTAAAGTGCATATTTTTATTTTTATAGTCAAAAATGACAATCGTTTCGCTAGATAAGACCCTTATGCCTTGTTTGGGATCGTTTAGAGTCCTTCGAAACGGCAATTTTAAACTGCATTAAAACTATTAAGTGTTGGGGTCCATTGAAGTCCATTAAAATGAGAAAAACCCTGCAATGTTTTCCTCAAAAAACATAATTTCATGGTGGTGAGTAAATTATCTGGATTTTTTTAAGAAAATTGACTAATCCTTTAACTAATATTAACAAGATTGAATGAATGCAGAAAAACTGTACTGTTCGTGTTAGTTAATGCATTTACTAATGCTAACTAATACAACCTTATTGTAAAGCCCAATCCCTTTGGCTCTGAGTACAGTAATCAGTTATAGTTTATGAATAGACAATAGCAATAATATTTTATCTAATACACTGCTCTTTAAGACAAATATATCAGAGATATGTGTCAGTACAGAAAGCTTTATTAGATTTTATGTATTTCTGAAAGTAAAATAGGTAGTTAGTGGAAGTATATTTTATTTATTAATCATTTATGAATTTGGCAGACACTTTAAAGTGACTTACAGTGCATTCAAGCTAAACATTTTCAGTATGTGTGTGTTCCCGAGGAATCGAACACATGGTCTTTACACTGCTAATGCAATCCTCTACGTTACATTTACATTTATGCATTTATCCTAAGCAACTAAATATCCAACTAAATATAAGCAGAGCTAAATATTTTATCCATATGTGTTATTTTACATTTATGTTATTTACTGGAAACAGTTTGTTCAAAGTTAAATGAACATGAAACATTTTCAGTCTTTATCTTTTACAGTAAGTTACTGGCAACCAGCTGCATAATTACAGCAAATTTTTTACACTGAGCTACACAAACAATTACGAGCTTCTGTTTCTGTAATATTTATTTTCATTTTACATTATGCCTTTGGCAGATGCATTTATCCCAAACAACTTAATTCGCATTTCAAAGTATGCATTTTATCATTATTTGTGTTCCCCATGAATCAAACCTACAACCTTTTGCACCACTAATATTTAATAAACCAATGGTCAGACTTATATTTTTGTTAGTCATTTATAAACCGTGATTACAGTGCAGGATTTGCCCGTTCTTACTTTACTCTCTCTCTCTCTATATATATATGTGGTCATTTGCACTTCAATCACTGTTGAGTCAATGTAATGAGTGAAGACAAGTCTTCTCGTCCCCGGGGCCAGGAACCCCCTTGTTTATTACCCTCGGCCACTCCCCCATTGAGCCGGGCCGCTTTACATCACTTAATCCAGTCAGCGAGCACAATCGCGCATTGTTAGCACCTCCTTTGTTTTTCAGACCAATTTCGGCCGTGATTTGCATCAGAGCAGGAGGGAAATGTGAATTAGTTTATCAAAAGAAGCCAAACAAAGCAAACAGGGCAGAAATACGGCGATAATTGGGAAAAAAACAAAGCGAAATAAACAGTTTGCACCTCTGTGATGCGTATTCACGAAAGGTTTTGGAAAATTTGATCGCCTCATTGGCTGTCGTAATACACAGTTCGCACGACACAAGCTCATTCGCACACACTCGACAATCTGCTCTCCTGCCTGTGTGTGTGTGTTAGTACAAGGGCCCGTGCTGATGCACCGAGCCAGGCTCAGCAGTTGCCATGGCAACCTGCATCCGAGCGAGGCCTGCTACCTTGCCAGTGCAACCGGGAACTTGTGCCAGATTTCCTGTTACCACAAAAGCCCTGTGGGAATGTTTAGCCCTGCAATTGTTTTTGCCTCTGGTTCAGCCGGTGAGCAGCACTCACAGTGCTTCCATCTTCATTTCCCATAATTCTTTGGCCTGAAGAACCCCCATCCTCCCGACCCCCTCTCAACCTCATGTTTCCCTGTGGGATAATGGCCACCTGTGAAACAAAGCTGGAGATCTGAGAACGAAGGCAAGGTTTTTTTGCGGCTTGCAACATCTTTTGGAAAGTCGTGGTGCATTTAAGGATATTTGTTATGAAATGGCTTATATAAACCGTCGGAACACAAACGTATTCTGTTTCATCTTCTCGTGCATCTGTTTACGGGGATGTTTGTGTACCAGTCGGTTCTGGCCCCGAATCTGATCATTCATTAAACATGTGACATTGTTTTGTGTTTTAATACTCAACCTAGATATCAGCCCAGTCTCCGATTCCCAGCAAGGGCTTATCAAAAGACAGCTGTGTGCTCTCTGGCTTTTTATTACGGGTTGGGTGGGTTTCAAAGGGGAATAGTTGATCTTGGAGTTAGAATCACAGGGATTTAGAGTTTCAGCTGTAGTTTTGATGAAAGGTTGTTGAGACATTTTTTATTTCCGCTTTAAATAAAAGCATCTGCTTCAATGCTTATGAAAGAAACTTTTTGGAATAACCTTCACAAATAAATCATTAACAGAAAGTCCAGGTATGTAAAATAAATGAATAGTTTACCCAAAAATGGTGTTCACATAGCTCATTAGGTGGAGCATTATGTTAGCCGCACAAAAAGTTATGGCTTCAATCCCAATAAATTAGAGCTGCATGATATTGAAGACAATTCGATATGCAGCCGCTTGCTAAACGGTGCGATACTTTAATGCTTTAAGTTTTGTAAAAACAGTCTGAAAAATAATAAAATATATTTAAGTTATTTAAAGGATTACTCCACTTTCATAAAAAATCCAAATAATTTACTCACCGCCATCATCCAAGATGTTTGTTTTTCTTTATTCAGTCGAGAATATTTTTTTTATTTTGTAGGAAAATATTCCAGGATTTTTCTCCATATAGTGGACTTCAATGGACCACAACGGGTCTAAACGATCCCAACTGAGGCACAAGGGTCTTATCTAGTGAAACTAGGGGTGGGCGATATGACCACAATTTTATATCACAATAGGATTCATTTTATATGATGATAAGATATGCATCATGGTAGAGAGTTTTTTTTATCTTTTAATAAGGTTTTTATGTTATTAAAATATTTAATGCCATAGAAGTTTCATAATTCTCACAAAAAACTTAAAAAGCATAAAAAAGAAGATAAAAACAAACAAAGCTCAAGCTTACTGAAGATAAACAGTCAGTGAGGAAAGAATGATAATAAATAATAATGTACATCTTATTAAAGTTAGAAAAGTGATTTTGTCAAGAGCAGTGAGAGATTTTCACAAAAACATGAGTGACAGACAGGAGCAAAATTAGGCAACTTCTTTTTAAAGACCAAAGTCTGGATCCAATCTACCGTTACACATACGTTTTCTCTTTCAGCTGTTTTCTTTCTCTTAAGATCTAAATGGTTGTGTTTATGAGGATACTGGCAAAGATGGGAATTTTGATGCATATAGGTATTTAAGGGCAATAAAGCAGCAAAAATCTTAATAAGCAGCAGATGCGCAACTTGCGCGCTTCTCTCACACAAAAACAGTGCGTGCATTTAGCACTGTTGATTGTGTTTCAATGGCTTAAAATCACTTGTTTCAAAACTGTGGTGCTTAAATAAATGTAAAAATTTTACGCTTTTGTGACCATGCGCACAGCAATGTGACATGGGCGTGTAACCTTGATAGAGACGACAGTCCAAAATTTTTACCGGTTGACAAATTTCTGCCGGTTTATCTCATCTAACAGTTAATCGCACACCCTTAAGTGAAACGAGACATCTTTGCCCCCCCAAAAAAAATTTTAACCACAACTTCTCATGTTGCACTAGCCATGCGACGTGCCACCACGACCTTACATATTACATGATCAGATGGAAATGTCATGTGTTACATATGTGAAACACACACTTGTGGACCATTTTAGACAATAAATTGACACAAAGACATTAATTACTATCATTCCACATACAACAACATGTAAACGCTCCTCTTTCTCCACACTTGTAAACACGGGAGCAGTAGTTTCGCATACGTCATGCATGACCTTTCGTGGTGGTCATTTAATATGTAAGGTCACTCTGGCGCATCACGGCTAGTGCACGTTGATAAGTTGTGTATTTTTTATTTATTTGTTGAAAAAATATGGTTTCGATAGATAAGACCCTTATGCCTCGGTTGGGATCGTGTAGAGTCCTTTGAAGTTGCATTGAAACTGTAAACTGTTGAGGTCCACTAAAGTTCACTAAATGGAGAAAAATCCTGGAATGTTTTCCTCAAAAAAAACTTAATTTCTTCTCGACTGAACAAAGAAAGACAAAGAACTTGGAGGACATGGGAGTGAGTAATCCTTTAACCAACTTACATGTTTTACATTCTTTCTAGGGGGGAAAAGCATAATTTTTTTTTCATATTTTTTTGCAAACCGTTGTCATATGTGTATTGTGATGTGAACATTTGCTGTATTTTGCTAATTTCGATATCTCTTGCAGCCCTAGATTGACTGCACTGCTTTGGATAAAAGCGTCTGCTAAATGCATAAATATAAATCTTAGTCATTATTTCCTCATGTTGTTCCAAACCCATATAACTTTAATTAAATGCTGAATAGCAGCCAGGAAACGGTTTAAATTCTGTCAATTCAGATTTTTGTAACAACACAAGTGTTATGAATTGATAATAAATTAATTTTCATTTTTTGATAAACCGTTCCTTTAAGAAATCGACCGTAACTCTCTTCACTCATACACAAACTCATGATTTGATGCTGAACTCTCCGGTCCTTCCTTCTCATCCAGCCAGCGATGTTAAAACCCTCACTTCATCAGAGTGTCACCATTTGGCCGTGCTGTGTTTTCAGCCCACGCTCAAATTAAAGCGAGTGAATTGATGGGCCTTAAACTCCTGACACAGCATATTGCATATTTCAGGCAAGACTTGCAGGTCCGTTTGCAGTATTTACAGCACGTTTCGGCGGCCATGGAGACTGCGGCCTCCCTCACCAGATCTAGTTTGCATCTTTACCTCGCAGCGCATTAAAAAGCGCACCCACGCTGCATGCCTCACCAGCTGTAATATTAGATTTAATGCCGCCTTCTAACCGAGTTAAAATGCATCCATACAGCAAAGAAACCGCATTAATGTGTATCAAATGACCCATGATAATCTATACAGTGCTTCTGGAGGTAAATCTCACATATAGTCAAGAAAAGATTGTGTTTTTGTACAAAGTCAAAAGAAATAAGAAAGCATTTTAAAAAGAAAATAAGGCCTTGAAAAATGACTTTAAAAGGATAGTAAAAAATTGGTAACACTCATTATTGTATTTTTATTTTTCTTAAATTCTCAATATGACACTGGCGTTACTTCGACAAGTTTGGTAAGATTCACTGCAACACCGTTTTAACAGATAACCACTGAGATGAAAAGTGGCCTGTATAATTTAGTACCGACCAGGAAGTCTGCAAAGACTCACGGCCAACGTCTCAGATGTTTCAAACGTGACCACCAGACGTTCTTTTCTCCTCCTTCGGGCGTCGCAAGAGAATGAAAGCGATTATAGCGAGCGGTTCACCTTCGGGTCTGGTGTGCCTAGACTGTTGAGTGCTCTCTGAAGGCGATTTAAAGCGTGCCTCTGGAGAGAAAGATGTGATTAGTCTGAGATATGGTGCAGGCTCCCCGCTCACTGCCCGACCTCCATGTGCCGGCGGTCGCCCGGACTAAAGAGCGAGGAGAAAGCAGACGAAGGCCAGCGTGAGATGAAATAACTCATGGCCGCAACCGGTTTTGCGTTTATTTCACAGCGTGCGCTTGGTGTCGTGGCACGATCCCCGTTTTCGTCTGAGATCACAGGTGTCGTCCCCTCGCATCGCATAGCAGGACGTGACCGTTTAATTGGGAATGTCGTTACGGCCGGCGTCTGAAAGGCCTTTTCAGGGTTGAGTTAATGACTAATTGAGAAGCGGCGAGAAAGAGTCGGGTGTTCAATGGCCCTCGAGGATTAATTGTGTGTGTTGAAGTGAAAGAGGGGATTTGTGACACATTGACCATTCAGATTTCCACAGCAGCGTCTTCATTCACGCCAAGAGAGTCTCCTAGAGTTTAAGTTCGACCCGGGGCTTCTTCCAGAAGTTTCCAAGGACAATGATGTGATTTGTAGGAAAGAGAAATAATGACTCTCTAAGTAGTGTAAGGTTCAGTTGAGGACAGGATTTTAGGTCACGGTTAAAGATGCCAAAGGGATTCTAGTTGTCAACATTTTTATTTGCCGGGCCGGGTCATCATAATGGGGGCAGAGATGGGTGTAATAAGGTTTCTTCAGGGGGTTATAAAATAAGTGTACTGTATCTCACTTTAGATCAGGGGTCTCCAACCTTTTTGTAAACAAGGGCTACCACAATGGATAAAACAATCTGGAAGGCTACTTTTTATAGATATTTTACTCAAAAAAAATTTGTTTTATTTGTTTATATGTTTTATCATTGTTTAAAATGTTAACATGCATAAAAGCCAAGCTAATATAAAAAATATGTAATAAATAAATGCACCATGTTGGAGACCACTGCTTTAGATAATGGGTGACTGCTAAATTATCCTTTATTTAAATTGTAAGATCACCCAAAAAATCTGAGGATTGAGGATATTATCAAACATATTTTTGTATATAGCGCTTTTCACAATTGTTCATCATACCAAAGCAGCTTCACATGAAATAGAAACAAAGAAAAGCATGAGAAAGAGTAAATAATAACAGCTTTAATTTTGGGATAAACTTTCCCTTCGCACTGCGATTTTGCACTGCAATTTTGCTAATGTACATTAACCATTATGGAAAGCAGACACGTCCTGTCCGTGTCCTTTTGGAGTGTTTGGATGTGACTCTTTATTGTTTCTTCTCTATAGGTGTTCATCGTGTGTAAGCAGTCCATTTCCCTGTAACTGGTGTAAATATCGTCACATCTGCACTAATAATGTGGCCGAGTGTTCCTTCCAGGAAGGCCGAGTGAGCAGCGCTGAGGTAAGAAACCAAACATGAACGTCACCAAACTTTTGCTAAATGACAAGGGCAAGTAGTAGTGGAAGGTATCTTTTGTAATTTTATATAATACAGATATTATTTGTAAATGGTTTATAATGTGAAATAGGTTAAGCATTAGGAAGATGCTTTTATCCAAAGTAATGAAAACATCAAAGCGATTTTTCTTAAAGGGGGACATATCATGAAAATCAGACTTTTTCCATGTTTAAGTGCAATAATTGAGCCCCCATTGCTTCTTTCCACCTAGAAAATGTGAAAAAGATCAACCCAGTAACTTAGTTTTGTTAAACCTTTCTCTGCAAGCATGTGAAAATTAGGTCATTGAAATTTGGCTCCCCTTGTGATGTCATAAGGGGATCTTATTATAATAATACCACCCCTTGCACTATCCAACCACGGCACTGACATTTAGTGCAGAGAGAAAGAAAGAGATTAAAAAAATTTACCAAACAATTAGGTTTAAATTTCAACAAACCACCATCATGGAGATCAGTGAGTGCGTTTACATGCTTACACTGATTATGCTTAATAAAATGATAACGTGGGGTCATGTAAAAGCATAAATTGGTTAGTAAAGCCCATAAACGGCATAAGCAAAAACCGATCGGCACAGTTCGTTTTTTGCACATTTCCCTGATTTTGCGTTGCATGTAAACATCTTAACCGGCTTTCTTGCAGTTTTGTTCATGTTCCCATGTATCCATGTGTGATAGATAAACGTCACATGTGGAAGTAAGCTCAAAGTAATGCATAAAAGTCTCTGCTCGACTACAGCAGTTGGCAGAGAAACTGCGAAAATAAAAGTTCATGTTACATTTACAGGTTCAGCAGACATGAGAAGAGATATAACAGTATAGCTTAAGACAGATATTATGTCTGCTTTTTTGAACGACTGTATGTACTATAAGCGGTGACATCACTACCTGCGAGAAACCTGACAAATCTCCAAATCCCATGTAAACACAGTTTTCTGCATACCCAGTTTATAGAATTGCATGTAAACGCATGAAAACAAATTTCTATAATGAGCAGATTTTTGATAGTTATCAGCTTATTCTGTATGTAAACACACTCATTGTTTGCATTTTATCAGCTCATTTGCATTTTAAAGGACACACCCTTGCACCTACGAAGTGGCAATTTTAACATGCTATAATAAATTATCTGTGTTTTTTTAAGATTTAAACTTTGCATACGCACTTTGCAGACTTATTTTACATCATTAAAAAAAATCTCATAATATGACCCCTTTATGGAGGCAGTAATATATAAAAGTGCTATACAAGGTTACATTCAGCTTAGGAAGTTTCGGCATTTAAAAGACACTACCTGTTAAGCGAGAGAAAAAGGATTAGAGGTGTTTGCTATCAACAAGTTCCTCTCAGAGGTATTTTTTGCAAATGTAACAAATCTTTGTTTAAAGCGTTTGTCAAAAATTATACAATTCATAACAAGTGATCATTTTAATTGCATTCATGTGACCAAGATGCTATAAATGATCAAATGTATGAGGCAAAAATAGATTATATGTTAATGGAGTGTTGAAGTAAACAACTTACTAAATACCTTGAACCTGAATAAAACTTGATTAATCATTATTTACTGTAAAGCTGATTTGCTGCAATGCAAAATTGTGCAACAAAAAAGTGCTATAGAAATAAATGTGAATTGAATTATAGTCCATATACTGTTTAATAATTTTTAAGAATTGCAGTGCAAATATGGCTCGATTAAAAAATATTATAACGTTAATTGAAACGTTTACATCGTTGCATGATTTATGCTGTCATAGCGCCTAGCTCTAGTATCAATTGGTCTTTGAGGGTTTGCTCTGTAGTGATCCAGTAGGAAATTGACCATGTGGCATAATCGAATCCAGATGTATTATGGCTTGATTTTCATTGTCAATGATTCAGTGTGGCTCAGATGACTCATTAGCTCACAGTCTCGTACGTGAGATAGATTCACATGTTTTAAACGGATCTCCTGTTCTCAGTTTCCTGCATTGCACTGTGTTATCCCCTAGAGGATTGGCATGCTTTTAAACAAAGTATGCGTGCTATTTAAACGCGGCCCTCACAGGAAAACCGAGTGAATACAACAGAACTGTTTGTGTGTCAAATCCACATACATCTCGAACACCCCACGAGCCCCTCGGGCCACCGTAAACCCTTCAGACCCGGAGCTAAACCGGGTGTCTGTGTGTCTCACATACATCTGTATGTGTCAATCAAACAATCGGTTCTTTCAGTCAAAGGAAGCCCATTGTCTGAGAAACACTGGGAACTTTCTCACAAGCTTCATTGTTTCTCGGTTGACACTTGCTTTAGTTCCAGCCGAGACATTTTTCCTCATGAATGTTTACACTGGATGATAAGGGGAGGAATTGTTGCAAATGTCACTCTGGTTGGGAATAGAAATTCAGTTTTCACAGGCTATTATTCAGAATATCATTCATTTTTCAGACCGTGGCAGTGAAGCGTTCATTAAAGGCGCTAAACTCGTGAGATCGTCCCGTGCGGTTTGTGCTGCGCACATGAATGATGTCTCAGTTTGTGCCTAGTGTTGAGTAGATTCATGTCACTTTAGTTGGATATACTTATAGTTTTTCTTTATGGTGGATGATAACTTGGCTGTTTTTATTTAGACCAGTATAGGTGAGCATCTAGCATCCATCAAGAAGACCCTACCATTGGCTGAACGTCTGATGCATACTTAACTGGAAACACTTCAGCAAATTCAAAGTTGTCCTCTGATTGGTTGAATTACCAAGGATTTCCGGGAGACGTGTGTGTAACATTTTTAACAGTCTGCCTGGATACAACATAAAGCCATCTGATCGAATAAGAAAGCTGTCATGTTTACTTTGGTGACAATATGCTTCAGATCAAATAAACTCTGCGAGGTGTTTAAAGTATGCAAGGTTCACGATAAATCCCAGAAAATTTCCGTAAAATTGGCAGAGAGCATTCTGTGTGGACGCAAAGATGTCCTGTAAATGTTCTGGGATCGCTCCCATAAAGAGGACCCAGTAACATTTCCATAACATTAACGGGAAGCATTCTGTGTGAACAAGACGCAGAAACAATGCCGTAACTGTGGGTTCACACCAGAAGCGATTTGCGTTCAACGATTTGCGCGGGTAGATTAGATACAAAGTCAATGCAAAGATGCGATCAGATGCGTCATTTGCATCGCCCCACGATATGGGTGCCACATTAGCCGTGAAAACACGCTCTATTCGCCTGAAACGTGTCTTCAGCCAAATTGAAAATATTAAACTCGAGCGAAAAATTTGCATGACACAATGTTAAATCCTGCAAGGAAAAGCATTCTGTGTGAACAAGACGCAGAAACAATGCCGGAATTGTGTGTTCACACCAGACGCGATTTGCGTTCAACGATTTACGCGAGGAGATTACATACAAAGTCAATGCAAAGATGCGATCAGACGCATCATTTGCATCGCCAACAATATGGGCGCCGTGTTTGCCGTGAAAACACGCCCTGTTCGTCTCAAACACGTCTTTGCCCAAATTAAAAATATTCAACTCGAGCGAAAAATTCGCATGACACGTAGTTAAATCCCGCAAGGAATCTAGAGCGAGTAACGCGATGCCCCGCATTTGGTGTGTACGTAGCATAAGGGGCGTGCCGTAGTGAGGACGCAAGTGTCATTGCTACAAGAAGTTATCGTTCAGCTCATTGACACAAGGATTTAAAAACAGATCAACATTCACCATTAGAAATGTCGACAAACTGCACTGAAGCAGAGATCAGGGAGCTCATCACTATCCGTGCTGAAGCTGAGGTTTCTTGAGAGAGAGAAATCACGGATATTTAGCAAACTTCAGACGCTATGGAAAAAACCTACAAAGTGCTGGATTTTAAATGCATCACGTGTCTTTATGAAATCTTTACAGTATGTGTGTGAATGCACGCACAAATTCTGGAAAATCAAATGATCCCGGACAAATCACGGACACATTTTCCGTAATCTCTGTGTGAAAAGGGCTTGAACGTGTTTGCAATTGTTGTTATAAACTTTAGAGACGTTTGTAAATGATTGTTGCACACCAGTCTGTTATTGTGGTGAAATCTCCAGTCCACGCCCCAAACATGACGCTGCAAGACATAAATGCTTGCTTTACTTGTTGGTCATACGGCCTCTTGGGCGGTCCTTGGTCATTTAAAGTGGCCATGGTTACAAGACCTTTAGTATGGCTATGTGAGACTACTGGCATTGTGACAGTAATCTCTGAACAACACTCATTTTCTTTAGAAGTTATAAGTGGCATCTTGACAATTTATTTGAATTCAGCAGAGCTGGTATCAGTCAATTATGGTTTTGTGGTGCATTGTTATAGATGAACGAGCATTTTCAGATTTTCTACAGCGTAATTTCTTTGAGTTTCAGGTGCTAATAGCTATCGAGCCGAATAACTTGGCCAACTTTTGTTGTTGCCTTTTGTTTGTGGTTACTGCTGTTTGAAATTGGCCCAAGTGTTTAATGTCTGGGTCGGTGTCACGTTTCCAGCCAAGAATCTGTTGCGGTGAGGAAAATAATAGTCTTTGCACAGATTTGGCCCAATCTGTGAATAGATTTACATGTAGTATT